>NC_090221.1:37241740-37541740 GCF_024489055.1 Chanodichthys erythropterus
TCTAGGGGATCTGTGTGGTTCTTAGAGTGTTGTGGGTGGTTGCTAGGGTGTTCTGTGTGATTTCTAGAATGTTGTTTGTCATTGTTAGGGTGTTGTGAATGGTTTTCGCGGTTGTTAGGGTGTTCTGTGTGTTTGCTAAGGTGTTGCTAGGGGTTCTGTGTGGTTCTTAGGGTGTTGTGGGTGGTTGCTAGGGGTTCTCTGTGGATGTTAGGGTGTTGTGGATTGTTTGGGTGGTTGCTAAGATGTTCCGGGTTGTTGCTAAGGTGTTGCTAGGATGTTCTGTGTGGTTACTAGGTGTGTTGTTTAGAGTTCAGTAGTCCTGCACCTTCATGTCTCAGTGATCTTCTGGTCAGATGTGGCTGAGTTCCTCCTTCAGTGTGTGTCTGTTGGATATTTTCGCCTCTTTTTTTGGAGAAAATGAAGCCTCTGTTGTAAAGTAGCAGCACACTCTACTCAACAACAACACGTGATCTGAGGAATCATTCATGACATGTCTACCAAGCTGTCTGTCTGAGTTAATGTTAATGAGTATTAGTATTTAGTTAGATAGTGCAAGTTGAAAGTATAATGTGATTCCTCCTCATCATCATCATCCTCAGAGTCACTTTTGAAAAGTGCTTTTCTCCGTAAGCATGTGTCGGGAAACTTTAATTTCTATGTGTGAGCAGACAGACAGAATGGGTTCATCGCTGGGGCTCTGAGACTTCACACACACACACACACACCTGTGATTTAACGTGTCAGCTGAAGTCTCTTCATGTGCAGGTAAAGAGCAGAGACAGGCGGAGATCCTGTGAGTGTGTCAGTATGTTGTGTAGTTTCCTCAGAGCTTCAGTTCATAACATTTATAGTGAAATTCACTTTTCAGACACATAAAAGCCACATTCACACTGCAGAGACTCTGAGTGACAGTCGAATCTAAATGCAGGAGTGAAGAGCGTAAACTCATGAACCTGTGATGATTGACTTCAAAGACCCGCCCCCTTTAGTTACTGTTGCTATGTCCGACAAGCCATGGCGCTGTCACGGCACACATCATGTTCTCACATGAAAAATACATCACGGAGCAAAGTGGACACTGACAACACGTCGACAGACAAGACAAGGCAGGTCACTTTTGATATGAAACAAAGTCTCAAATTTCTAATTTTGTCATTTTTAAAGAAATTTAAACAATAAAAACCATTTTGTGGCTCTTTAATGTGTCGTGATAGATCGCTGTGGCGCCTCAGCTCAAGCGGCTCGTGAACCGATCATCTCTTCCTAATAGTTCATTTATAGCATCAAATAAACATGAATGAACATCAGAAGGTATGTTGTTTAAAATGCGGAAAGACGTAAATACACGCCATTTTTCAAGTTCAAGTACACCGAGGTTAATCTGCTAATCTGCTTTGTTGGACAAAATGGCATTATGATTGGTTAGATCGCCTGTCAATCAAACTCCCGGCGAAGGGTCAATTGATTTTCAGTGTTTAATTAGGGGTTAAAATGCGTAGCACTGAAACTTTGAGGTCTGATAGGACTCACACCATCTACATCACAGAGGCTCACTCCGATCGACCTGATGGGGGCGCTACAGCAAAAATGTTTGAAGTGGGCGTGGCCACTTTTACTAAAATGTCTATAACTCTTGAACGGCAAGAGAAAATTTCACCAAACTCGGTACACCTATGTATGGACTCGGTCTGTGGTCACGTGAAAAAGGACGGGGCGACTGGCCACTTGGTGGTGCTATAAAATAATAAAAAACACGAAAACGGCTATAGCTATGCAAGAGTCAGTCCGATTTACTTGAAAATTGGCATGCGGTGTCTTTGTCCAGTGTGCCACTATTGTTTATGAGGACATTCTTGCATCTTGAAAAACACGCCGGCCATCGGCCAATGAAGTTTGAGCACCTTTAAGACAAGGTTAATGGAGGCCGATCGGCATGAAACTCGCTGGGCCTGTTTGCCTCACTGTCCTAGAGGTCTGTGAGAAGATTTGAAAGAAATCAGTCACCGGGGGGTGCCATTGCAAGTTTCGCGCATATGCACGATATTCATATCATATGTTAGATATCCTTATTCTGAGCAACTATGCCTCAAGAACCACTGCTGTCAATCAAATAATTAAAAAAAAATCTACTTTTGCGAACCAGTCCTAGGTTTTTCGCTCAACCTTGATAAAATCACTGCAGTACAATTCTCTGGACTCTATAAGTAAATAACAAGTGTATTTATACACCAATTTGAGGGTTATTTAGAAAATGGGCGTGGCCAAGTGTGCACAAAAGCCATAATTCCTAAACTTCTGAAATTAGATGAGCACATGCAACACATGATTATAAAAATGCATGCACACTTTTATGGACACTGGACTATAGATGGCGCTATAACAGTTAAAAAGGATTCAAAAACACATTATTTCTATGGTAAATTACCTGAAATCTATGATTTAGGTGTTTACAGGATTGCTAAAAATGCTGTTCTTACTTAGAGTTTTTGTCTTGTTTCTAGTCAAAACATCTTAAAGTTCTTAAATCAAGAAGCATTTTCTTGACAAGTAAAAATTATTTTCTTGATTTCAGGAAAATTAAGTGAGTTTTTACTTTAAAACAAGCAACATAATCTGCCAATGGGGTAAGCAAAATAATCGTATTTCAAACCAAACATAAACTGTATAATCTTGTTTTCAGTTTGGATTAAGATTATTTTGCGTACCCTTTTTAAAGGCATTAAAGAGCTTGAACTCCGATGATTGTTGCTCGCAGCTGTATCTTTGATTGTTTTGATTGTGTAATATGTGTCAGTCCAGCAGTTTGAAGTGTGTTTTTGTGAGTTTTGTACCAGGGTTGGAGCCACAAGGCTATTAATAATAACAAAAATCAGCCTCATGTATTTATAACATCAATTACTGCTTTATTTGTTCAGAAACCGAAACTTAAAATGTTATTTGAGCATTTTGCTTTTCCATATATTTGGACTGTGAAGCCAGGAAACTCCTACAGCCTGCCTTCACAAACACCCCATTTATATATAAAGCTATATATTATTAAATTGTATAAACTGGTAAATTGCCCCTGCAGTTCACACGCTCTGGCACGACCCTGGCGTTTCTCAGATCGAGCCGCTCTAGACGTCAGAAAGCGTTTGTTGCCTCAGTTTGAGTGTGTTGAAGCTGCTGCTCTGAATGTCAGCGGTGACACTGAAACACGGCCACAAAACCATTAACCTTTACATTCACACACACACACATTCCTCCACCTCTTTCTCTCACGCGTCTCTCTCTGATGGATGTTTTTTTCTGGAGTCTCATTATCTGCTGATTAAGCGCTCTTTAATCTGAGTGTAATATATTATTTCTTCAGTCTGTGACGTTCCTGCGCTTGATTTATTTCCGTCGGGTCTCCCTGATGCTTTTTGTCAGCTCTTTGAGCTCAGATATTCACTTGAAGAGATTTTGAGTTAATATTTCAATAATTTTACAGCACAGTCACGCTCATGGCTCTCTGATGTTATTAATGGTCATCATGTGACGTGTGTTTTTATTTGAAAATTATTATTTTTATATTTAATTGCTTTTTAGTAAGTATTTTATTTTCATTGTTTTTTTGCATTTTATTATGTTTTATTTGAATATTTTTTCCTTTTGTTTTGATTGGTTTTATTTTTATTTAATTTTATGATTGCATTTTACTATTTTTTTATTTTGATTATTTGTATTTTAAATTGTATTTTAATTTTGTGATTTAATTGCTTTTTAGCAAGTGTTAGCAAGTGTCATTTTTAAATTTACTTTGACATTTTTATATATATATTTAATTGCTTTTTAGTAGCTGTTTTATTTTCATAGTTTTTTGCATTTAATGTTTTATTTTTATTTTTTATTTTATTTTAATTTTGTATTTTGTGATTTAATTGCTTTTTAGCAAGTGTTAAATTTGGATTGTTTTTAAATTAATTTGACATTTTTATGATTTAATTGTTTTTTAAAGTTTTTTTTTTTTTACAAAGGTTGTTTTTTACATTCTAATTTGACATTTTATGATTGAATTGTTTCTTACTACTTTTTATGTTGATTGTTTTTATTTTAAAATGTATTTTAATTGTATGTATCATTATTTAATTTTTTATTTTTTTTTTTTTTTATGATTCATTGTAGCTTTTCCTTGTTTATTAGCTTTTCATCAACTAACAAATCCCATTCAGGAAAACCTGCCATAACGAATGAACTCAAGATTTCCATGAATTCAGAATTCAGTTTTCAGAGCGAATCATGCATCATAAACAAGATAAACTGTGAACGTGTTTATATCTGCATGTCTGAATGATTGAAGGAAACTCCACAGATTCCTGCTTTACAATCTCAATATGAAGCGTCTCTGTTGTTGTTTCAGGGATTTTGCATATGTGGCCCGTGACAAGAACACGCGTATGTTAAAATGTCACGTGTTCCAGTGTGAGAGTCCTGCGGAAACCGTCGCCAGCAGCCTGAAGCAGATCTGCTCCAAGGTGAGGAGGAACCCGTTCACACAGCCAGAGGAATAATTCACATTCACACCGCAAACACTCGCATTCAGACGGACAAATCGAATCACAGATTTATTATCTGGCTCATGAATATTTATGAGGAAAGCGCCTCAGTAACCAATCGTCTGTCCCGTTTCATCTGAAGCCATTTCTCTGCTGTTCTGTGGAAAGATAAATGTGTGTTTGTGGGAGAATATCTGCGTTTATTTCTCTGCTGTTGAGTGTGTGTGTGTGTGTGTGTGTTTTAGTATGCGCTGTCCATCCTCATGTAAAGTTGCCCGCTCAGCACGTCCATCCACAGACGTTGATTAACATTGAGCTCAGATTTATACGCTCAGATTAACGACCTGCGGGAGGATGAAGGCGATTGGAGAATCTTTCCTCAGTTGTTCTGTTTGTTTTCTCAGATTATGGCCGAACGCAGGAGCGTCGGTCCCGCCGCAGGTTCCTCGTCTCAGTTCAGCTCTGATGTTCCTCTCAGAGGTAAGACATGTAAAGTCACATGACCCGTCAAATCTGAACTGTTTGATGATTATGAGTCACTTTAGAGCAGCGCTTCTCAATATTTGACAATATCTAAAGACCCTGTGTAGAATAAGAACTTTAGTGTACTTTTTAAATAAACTTATGCATTTTTTTGTGCAAATTTTATTCATGAAATAAAAAAATAACTATAAATGAAAATAATTACATTCTATATTTGCAGAGGTTCTGAATGTTCTTCAGTTTACATGACTTTTTTACTTGTCTTTTGTGATTTAAGTTTTTTTTTATATAAATAGTAATTTCTTTTTAGTTTTTTTAACAAGTGTTTTATTTTAATAGTTTTTAATTTCTACATATATATATATTTTTTTATGATTTAATTACTTTTTAATAAGGGGTTTATTTTGATTTGTTTTTATTTGACATATATTTAAATATCTTTTATAATTAGTTTATAATATAATATCCATTTCTTTGCTTTTGCATTACTGCATAAAAGTGTTTGTTTTCAACTTTATTTATAAAAATTCAAATTAAATTCCAGAAGTTTCAATAACTGAACATTCTTCAAGGTTTACACTTTTTATTTCCAATTAATTTACATGACTTTCCTAGTTTTTTTGATTGCAGGATTTTTTTAAACAAATAAATGTATGAATAAATAAAATAATAAGTTCGTAAATTAGCCATTTATAGCAATTTATACCTAATAAAATATTAAATGAGCTTGACATAGCAAAAAACATTTGTGTTCATTGTAAAAATTTCCATGATTTTTAAACTTTTAATTAATTTTTATGACATTTCCAGGTCAAAATATCACTTTTTTTTTTTTTTTTAATTTCCTCGTATATTCAGGTTTTCGAAGATTTAAAAATTATGTTAAAATAAGAAAATGTGATGTCAGCTTACATATCAGTTTATAGCTGTTTTAGCTATTTTTTTTATAGTTTGCAAAATGTAAAATAAATGTATATTTTAGGCACAATTTATATTCCTCTACAAAACTAGTCAGATCAGATCAAAACCAAACATTTATAGTGTGAACAGATTCAATGACAAAATGATCCCAGACGAGTTTCTGTAAAATGTTGCAGTTTTATTTGAAGGCGATCTCAACATGTATCTGGAGTTCTGATCACATGACGCAAATGCTTGTATTTTATTGGTCGGTGATGTTTTTGCAGTGTTTTGTTGCAGCAAAAATGTAAATATAAATAGACCTATAAGCTGTTTTACTACAGGTTTATTCATTTGTTTTGATGTAAATATCTATTTTGTGTGTGTGTGTGTAGAGGAGTCTATAAATAAAGCGTGTGATGGGACGCGCTGACCTCAGCACAGCTCGCGCTTTATTTCATTAGGTCTGTAAATGTCTGCAGTGATCAGTGAGATAATGAAAGAAGAGTTGAGCTGCAGTTCTGACCCATTAAAACACAATTACAGCATGTTACAGCTGTGCAGAGATCAGTGAATTACTCCGTCTCATCTTCATCTTCATCACAGCAGCTCGTCCAGCAGAAACCGTCCGTATTTATAATGCAAAGATGCCCAGCGCAGGATTCCTCGTGTCCCGAGGGACGCATTGTTCTGTTTTCATCGTGCATCAAGAGCTGTGTGTGATGCATTTAGAGCGTCGATTCTGTGTGATGATCAGGTCTTGTTTCTCATCTGTGTGTTTCCTCAGTAGAGTTTCCAACGCCAAAGACTGACCTACAACACAGCTTCCATGTGCTTTACCTGGGAATGACGTCAGTACTGAGACCTATAGGTAACACACACACACACTCATGTCACCTTCATAGACAGATCACTAGGTTTTGGAGTCATTTTGTACATTTGTAACTGCGCAGACTATAATGTTCTTCTCAAACGGTGTGTTTCAGGAATGGACATGATAAATGGAGCGATAGACAGTCTGATGTCCTCAGCAGGGAAAGAGGACTGGACCCCCGTCCTGCTGAACGTCGCTGACGCCACGATTACTGTCATCAAAGAAAAGGTGACGCTTTCTACTTCTATTTTCCTTTTGCTTCATTGTGTTTCTGCCCTGAAACGGTTAAATCAGAGACCTCAAACTTCTCTCCTGTATTCACCCGTCTGACACTAGGTGGCGCTTTAAGCAGATTCACATTTTTGCTATATACTTCACAATAGATTGAATATTAAAATAAAAAGTAACACAAAAAACACATTGATTTCCATGCCCTCACAGACAAACATTTCCAAACTAACTCATGGCAGTTTGTCTGAAATATGACAAAAATGTTTCAAAATAATTTGATTTGATTTGTTAAAACTGTTTTGCAGATATAAGCCAATGTAGTTTTGATTTCATACATGCACATTCTTAACTTAAATACAATGCAACACATTTACTGAATATTTCATGTAAGTGCTTTAAAAAAAAAACGTATGAAAACAATTTTTTTTTAAGTTTTTTGAAGGAACGCAAAAGTTTTACATGCTTCTTACATTTAGATTTTATTTGTTAAAGCATTAGTTCACTTATGAATCAAAATTTCCTGATAATTTATTCATCTCCATGTCATCCAAGATGTTCATGTCTTTCTTTCTTCAGTGGAAAAGAAATTAAGGAAAACATTCCAGGATTTTTCTCCATATAGTGGACTTCACTGGGGTTCAACGGGTTGAAGGTCCAAATGTCAGTTTCAGTGCAGCTTCAAAGAGCTCTACATGATCCCAGACGAGGAATAAGAGTCTTATCTAGAGAAACCATCAGACATTTTCTAAAAAAATAAAAAATTATATACTTTTTAACCACAAGTGCTTGTCTTGCAATGCTCTGAATCATGTTGGAAAGGTCACACGTGACATAGACAGAAGTACCAATCCAGTGTTTACAAAGCGAACATGCAAAGACTAAGTCAAACAGCCTTTACAAAATAAAGGTAAAACAACGATACGAGAAAATGAGATGGAGTTTTTCGCCTACTTCGATACTTCCACCTATGTCATGCGTGACCTTTCCAACGTGATTACGTAATGGGTGGAGCATCACAGAGCAGTGCAAGATGAGCATTTGTGGTTGAAAAGTATATACATTTTATTTTGTTTAGAAAATGGCCGATGGTTTCTCTAGATAAGACTCTTATTCCTCGTCTGGGATCATGTAGAGCTCTTTGAAGCTGCACTGAAACTGACATTTGGACAAAATCCTGGAATGTTTTCATCAAAAACCTTCAAAAAAAGGCCTGTGAAAATTATTCAGAGCGGGTGACATCGGACAGATTTATTATTATCATTTCTCTTCTGTTCGGGCAGGAAGAGGAGGAGGAAGTCATAGTGGAGTGTCGAGTGCGCTTCCTGTCTTTCATGGGCGTGGGACGTGACGTCCATACGTTTGCGTTCATCATGGACACGGGAAACCAGCACTTCCAGTGTCACGTGTTCTGGTGCGAACCCAACGCGGGAAGCGTGTCGGAGGCCGTGCAGTCGGCCTGTGTGGTGAGTGTCACAAACACACATCACATGTTTCTCATTTAGGAATGTTCCAGGGAAAGCAAAAGTTTCTCGAGTGAAACAAAAATGTTTCTTGATCGAACGCAAAAGTTTCTTGATCGAACGCAAAAGTTTCTTGATTGAACGCAAAAGTTTCTTGAAATAACGCAAAAGTTTCTCGAGCGAAACGAAAATGTTTCTTGAGCGAAACGAAAAGTTTCTTGAAAGAACGCAAAAGTTTCACGAGCGAAACGGAAATATTTCACAAGAGAAACGAAAATGTTTCATAAGCGAAACAAGAATGTTTCTCAAGGGAACGCAAAAGTTTCACGAGTGAAACGAAAATGTTGAGGGAACGCAAAAGTTTCTTGAAAGAACGCAAAAGTTTCACGAGCGAAACGAAAATGTTTCACGAGCGAAACGAAAATGTTTCACAATAGAAACGAAAATGTTTCACAAGCGAAACGAAAAAGTTTCACGAGCGAAACGAGAATGTTTCTTGAGGGAACGCAAAAGTTTATTGAAAGAACGCAAAAGTTTCATGAGCGAAACGAAAATGTTTCACGAGCGAAACGAAAAAGTTTCACGAGCGAAACGAGAATGTTTCTTGAGGGAACGCAAAAGTTTCTTGAAAGAACGCAAAAGTTTCATGAGCGAAACGAAAATGTTTCACGAGTGAAACGAAAATGTTTCACAAGAGAAACGAGAATGTTTCTTGAGGGAACGCAAAAGTTTCTTGAAAGAACGCAAAAATTTCACGAGCGAAACGAAAATGTTTCTCGAGCGAAACGAAAATGTTGAGGGAACGCAAATGTTTCTTGAAAGAACGCAAAAGTTTCACGCGCAAAACGAACATGTCACGAGCGAAACGAAACGAAAATGTTTCACGAGCAAAACGAAAATGTTTCTTGAGGGAACGCAAAAAGTTTCACGAGTGAAACGAAAATGTTGAGGGAACGCAAAAGTTTCTTGAAAGAACGCAAAAGTTTCACGAGCGAAACGAAAATGTTTCACGAGCGAAACGAAAATGTTGAGGGAACGCAAAAGTTTCTTGAAAGAACGCAAAAGTTTCACGAGCGGAACGCAAAAAGTTTCACGAGTGAAACGAAAATGTTGAGGGAACGCAAAAGTTTCTTGAAAGAACGCAAAAGTTTCACGAGCGAAACGAAAATGTTTCTTGAGGGAACGCAAAAAGTTTCACGAGTGAAACGAAAATGTTGAGGGAACGCAAAAGTTTCTTGAAAGAACGCAAAAGTTTCACGAGCGAAACGAAAATGTTTCACGAGCGAAACGAAAATGTTGAGGGAACGCAAAAGTTTCTTGAAAGAACGCAAAAGTTTCACGAGCGAAACGAAAAAGTTTCACGAGTGAAACGAAAATGTTGAGGGAACGCAAAAGTTTCTTGAAAGAACGCAAAAGTTTCACGAGCGAAACGAAAATGTTTCACGAGCGAAACGAAAATGTTTCACAATAGAAACGAAAATGTTTCACAAGCGAAACGAGAATGTTTCTTGAGGGAACGCAAAAGTTTATTGAAAGAACGCAAAAGTTTCATGAGCGAAACGAAAATGTTTCACGAGCGAAACGAGAATGTTTCTTGAGGGAACGCAAAAGTTTCTTGAAAGAACGCAAAAGTTTCATGAGCGAAACGAAAATGTTTCACGAGTGAAACGAAAATGTTTCACGAGTGAAACGAAAATGTTTCACAAGAGAAACGAGAATGTTTCTTGAGGGAACGCAAAAGTTTCTTGAAAGAACGCAAAAATTTCACGAGCGAAACGAAAATGTTGAAGGAACGCAAATGTTTCTTGAAAGAACGCAAAAGTTTCACGCGCAAAACGAACATGTCACGAGCGAAACGAAACGAAAATGTTTCACGAGCAAAACGAAAATGTTTCTTGAGGGAACGCAAAAAGTTTCACGAGTGAAACGAAAATGTTGAGGGAACGCAAAAGTTTCTTGAAAGAACGCAAAAGTTTCACGAGCGAAACGAAAAAGTTTCACGAGTGAAACGAAAATGTTGAGGGAACGCAAAAGTTTCTTGAAAGAACGCAAAAGTTTCACGAGCGAAACGAAAATGTTTCACGAGCGAAACGAAAATGTTTCACAAGAGAAACGAAAATGTTTCACAAGCGAAACGAGAATGTTTCTTGAGGGAACGCAAAAGTTTATTGAAAGAACGCAAAAGTTTCATGAGCGAAACGAAAATGTTTCACGAGCGAAACGAAAAAGTTTCACGAGCGAAACGAGAATGTTTCTTGAGGGAACGCAAAAGTTTCTTGAAAGAACGCAAAAGTTTCATGAGCGAAACGAAAATGTTTCACGAGTGAAACGAAAATGTTTCACAAGAGAAACGAGAATGTTTCTTGAGGGAACGCAAAAGTTTCTTGAAAGAACGCAAAAATTTCACGAGCGAAACGAAAATGTTTCACAAGAGAAACGAAAATGTTTCACAAGCGAAACGAGAATGTTTCTTGAGGGAACGCAAAAGTTTCTTGAAAGAACGCAAATTTTCTTGAAAGAACGCAAAAGTTTCACGAGCGAAACGAAAATGTTTCTCGAGCGAAACGAAAATGTTTCTCGAGCGAAACGAAAATGTTTCTCGAGCGAAAAGAAAATGTTTCTCGAGCGAACGCAAAGTTTCTTGTGTGAGTGTAAAAGTTTCTCGAGGGAACGCAAATGTTATGTGTGTGAGAATAAAAGCAGTTCATCGAGCAAACATTTTTTGAACACAATAGTTGTGAGCGAACACAAGTGAATGGAAAAGTTTTGCAAATATTCTTGAGGGAACATTATTATAAACATGTTATTTGTTTTTACAAGCTGAAGGATGAGTGAGCATGCCACAGATGCTGTACATAAGTTTAAGTTGTACTGAAGAATATCATACATCTGAGTACATACAAGTACATAAAATCAAACCAGTATGATCCTGTGTTTTCTGTAGTTGCGGTATCAGAAGTGTCTGGGGAAGACCGGCTCCTCGGCTCCGGCCCCTAGCGACTCCGTCACCCGCCGCGTAACGTCCAGCGTGAAGCGGGGCGTCCAATCAATCATAGACACTCTGAAAAAGAAGCCCGCCCCCGAGGTTCCCCACCAATGACGGAACAGAACAGCTGTGATGGACAGCAGGTGTGTGTGTGTGTATTTACTGATGCAGCCGAGAAGAGAAACACAACATAACAAAAAAAGACAAAAAGTGTAACGCGAGATGAACGAGATGTCGGTGTGCTTAGCGAGAAGCATTTCGAACGACTGTCCTGAATGAAGCATGCCTCTGCCTTACACTAACACATTTTCACTGAAGTATTTCGAGGGCGTCAGAGTTCATGTCTCACCGATCCCGTCACGCTCAGATCAATGTAACTCTTTACACGCGTGACCTGGATTCAAGCTCCAGTCTGATTTGTGCCATAAGTGTGTTTCATTTCAAACCACCCACTCATTCAATGCGACTCACACACTTGGGAAATTGGATCCTTTGAAATTTTGTTCTCTTTCCGCAAGAAATTTAGAGGGAATTTTCTGGTGTCGGGGTATTGGGAAAGGAAGGTGTGTGTAAAATCGAGCACTGACAGATCAGATCATGATGTTCAGTGGGAATATCGTACCACACCAGAGTCTGTATATCATCTGCTCAGATCAATACTGTAATGCGGTGAGAAATGGGAATTTTCTGACCACACAAATACACATGCATCTCATTTAAACACTTGGTCTGACAGATTCCCTGTGCAAGTGCGCAAATGCAGCTGTGAATGCTTGGCAAACGTGCGCTCCTTTTGTACATACGCAACACAAAAGACCTCAGTACTGTCCTTCAAATGTCTAAATGACATTAAACCAGATGTTTTATTCAGATGTCCAGCTAAAGACATGTTCACGTTACTCAACATTAAAGCCTGACATACAAAATTGTAGTTGAAATGAAAGTTTATTGAACCTCATATTTGATCTGTACTAGATGATGTTGAAACGGCATCGATTCGATTTGTAAAATCTGAATAAAGTTCAACAATGATTCAACATCAGCAAACCATCATATTTTTCTACCGTTGTCTTTAAAGAGCAACACAGTTCCTCACTGTAGAGGACGTCGGGTTACGCTAATGCCCTCTATAACTGTCCTTGTGGCAATGCTGAAGATGCAAAACGTACTTGCATTGCATTATGAATCGTGGAACGCAGTGATGCATGAACTCGAGCTTGCTTAGCTAAAAGATTCTGCGTACTTGCATAGAGCGTTTCAGACTTCAGATGAGCCACACACACACACACACACACGTCGAGCCCCTGTTACAGTATAAGTCGAGAATAAACAAGCACAGGAATGTTATTTCTCACAAAATGGTATTTTAAAACCCAGATCAACCACTAAGACACTCATTTTTACACCATATTAATGTAACATGTTGTGGAAATAAATTACATCACAAAAAAAAAAGTGTCTGTCCTTGTTTTATTTGCATGCATGTTCCAAATGACATTGGAAAATATGCTTGTTTTGATGGCAGTGACATTTAAACAGTAAAGTGTAATTAGTAATAATAATGAGTTAGATGGCATGTCTAATAAAGATTAAAGGTCTTAAATACTGAGATGAGAGTAAAATACTGACGGTATCCGCACTAATGCGTCAGAACCACGGCCGCAGATGATTCAGTCTCGCTCTGAACGCCGTTTGGCTTCGAGGGAGAGCCGGTGTCGAGTTACTCCACCGCAGATGGGTGTGGGCGGGGTTTGTAAGGGTGTGGCTCCGCCTCTGTGGAAGAAGGCCGTCACTTGACAACAAAGCAGGCGGAAAAGAGACAGTCGCCGGCCGCAACACTTCATGTCGGCCTTTAGGTGGAGCGATCGGCGCGGAGCAGTGAATTTCATTTGCAGATGCTGCAGCCGCATTCAAAGCAGTCAAACTGTTAGAGTATAAACTGGAGAAAGAGGTTGGGTTAGGGGTGGAGCCTGCATTATAAGAGGTGGAGCCTGTGGTGTTAGGGGTGGAGCCTGCATTATAAGAGGTGGAGCCTGCATTATACAAGGTGGAGCCTGTGGTGTTAGGGGTGGAGCCTGCATTATAAGAGGTGGGGCCTGTGGTGTTAGGGGTGGAGCCTGCATTATAAGAGGTGGGGCCTGTGGTGTTAGGGGTGGAGCCTGCATTATAAGAGGTGGGGCCTGTGGTGTTAGGGGTGGAGCCTGCATTATAAGAGGTGGGGCCTGTGGTGTTAGGGGTGGAACCTGAGGTTTTAGAGGTGGAGCCTGTGGTGTTAGGGGTGGAGCCTGTCCTGGAGAACATGCCCTGAGAGAGACGTCGAGAACTACAGGGTTTATCTGTGGAGATACAGAAGTAAACAGGAAGTTAGGATAGCTTTCCTCAGTGGTTTACTCTGAAAAAAACATATATTGTTATTGAACTAGTTAAATTAACTATATTGCAATGGACTCCGAGGTGACTGACCGCTCTGATGACAGACTGTCGGAGCCGAGCTGCTTCCTTTCATTTCGTGGCTCAAGAATTCCAAAACACGTGATTGGTCGCTCTGTGTGGCGTGCGGGCGTGTCTTCATGGAGCGCGCTTGATTGGCAGGTGCTCTGCGGGAACGCCGGCCTCGGCCTTCTTTCTTGATTGGCTGGTTTGGGTGGAGGCCGTCTAACAAGCCTTTGGCCGCTGCACGAGCAAGCACTTCCTGTGGCGTTTCTATCACTTCTGGTTCAGGCTGTGTAGGAGACGAAGCAAAAAAAATGCTGAATTCTATGCATCAGGGTATTTACATGACAATGATGTACTAAAAACGAAAAAGTTCTGACGGATCTGCAAAAACAACTAAAATCGCTGTATTCTGCTGCCAGGCCAGTAGATGGCGATGTCACTTTGTAAAGAAACACTACGTGCCTCTAGACTGAACACGTAATATGCAAGAAGGCACCGTTTTCACAAATTTACAAAGAAACAATAACGGCATTGTTTTCAGAAACTTGCACTTTAAAACGTGTTTTTAAAAGTTGCATTTTCAGGCCCCCAAACTGCTGCTGCTGAGTAAATAAACAACTAAAACATATAAAAAAAAAGTCTGTTATTAGTTGAAAATGGTGTCGTGTAAACTGCCCCTTACATGTTTTGAAGAGTCACTTTAGATAAAACATCTAAAAAATGTATACAATTGGTGAAACATTCGAACTTTGGTGGAAAACAACCTATTTTTTGGGTACTGTAGTAAAAAAAAAAAAAAAAAAAAGGTAAATAAATATATATACACTGCCCTCCAAAAGTTTGGAAACGCCCTAGAAAAGTGGGGTTTTGGACAATATTGGCATATAAACTTAATTGGCAATCAATTGTTGAAGCTATTAAGGTGTGCTGACCCAAACATCTTTTACAAACCTGGACCAAGATTAAACCAGTAACCAGCATCACAGCTGGCAAAGGGGCGTGTCTGACTTTGACACGTAAATATTGACATTATTATGTAATCAAAATGAAAATTATTATTGCTGGTCTTCAATGATAATGTCAAGTTACTGTAATGTATTTGCACCAAAAAATGATCAAGATTTATGCTGATATCATTCAAAACCACACTTTGCCAGGGGTGTTCAAACTTTTAGAGGGCAGTTTGTATATATATATATATATATATATATATATAAAATATATATATGAAAAAATAACGCATTATTATTATTATATACAAAAGGTTAAATTATAATAAAATAAAATATTTTAAAAATATATTAATATATAAATATTTTAAAAAGTTAATTTTTTATCCAAATGTATATTTTATATTAAAATGCATTAAAAGGTTGAAAAAATGCTGTGGATCAACCATAAATATTTCCAATTATTCAGGAAAAAATGTTTTTCTCAAAATGTACATTTCTCTGTGTGTTGCATGTTGGTTCAGTGTGTTTCTTAAAGGATCTCCTGCTGTCTCAGCACCACACACACACTCCCAGTGAATAATTCAGATGGTGTGTGTGTGTTTGAGGACGTGAGGTTTTGCCCTGTTGACGCTAACGCATGCAGACATGAGGCTGAATTATTCAATACATCCTGCCCTCCTCCTGAACATCACACATTTATTGCCCATCATGTGGTTTTGATGCAGTTCTGGCCCCAGATTACGGTCATTATGTTTGTCCTTTAGCTGAACATGAGGTCACACACACACACACACACAGACACTGTGGCCTACACTCTTAAAAATATAGGTTCAAAAAGGTTCATATTTTTGGTTCCCCAAAGAACCTTGGAACCATCGTTGCCAATAATGAACTTTTATGTTTAGTGTGTGATGTTGCTGTTTGAGTTCCAGTTCTTCTCTATATGTGTCAGTGTTTCTGAACTCCTGAAAACTTGAGTTTTCATCACAATATTCCTCATTTAAATAATTCATATGCAGAATAAAGGGGCGGGGCCTGGTTGAGTTAGTTAGTAGTGTGTTGAAACTGGCGGTTATGGTAAGGGGCGGGGCATTTCCCAAATGACCAACCAATCAGAGCACATTGTGCTTTTCAGAAGGAGGAGACAGGAACTAAACAGAGCGTTTCTGACAGACTGGGAAGAGAGGAGCTGCAACAATGGAGAATATGAGGAAAATAATCAACCTGTTCTAGTAGAGCACAAAAACAACATCAAGATTTTGAGAAAGGGCAAGATAGGTCTGAACGCAGCTGAAGACTTTATTGGTCCCAGGTGCGAGCGTACAGATGCATCATAAAACCGGGAGGAGGATGACGGTAATATTTCCACACACGCGTCTAATAGCCTTTTTATGAGACCTTCTTAAGCGAACCACAATAATCTTTATTAGTGGCTTTTATTAGTCGTGGCAGGAAGGATATGGAGGCTTGATGATGTTTTTCTGACTGTCAGAGGAGGAATAAATATGATGGATTGCCGTAATCTAACACAGCAACCTTCATCATATATGAAATGTACATAAACGCTCTCACACCCGTTTACTGCGGATCATTTCTGGGGAACTTTGATCCAGCAGAAAGATCCCAGCAGGAAGCTGAATCGAGCCTCTTTTCCTCCCTCTTGCTCCGTCTCTCCGCTGTTTATTTTTAGCTGCAGATGAAAGCGGAGGGAGGGAAAGACGGGATTCCTCAACAGACACGGCAGGATTAGTCAATGAGAACATGGACATGAGAAACAAAGAGCGTCTCCATCAAACCCCAGAGAAACTCCTCCCAGCATGCTTTGAGGCTTAACTAGTGAAAACAACATCACAAAAACACAAAAATAACCAGCCTAAAAACTATATCTGTTCCAGCTCACAAACTCGACCTTCCATCTGTTTTTTCATTTTAAAATATATGTAAAATATACAAAAATTTGGCACTAAAAGTATTTCAGGAAAATCATTTTCAGAATTTAAATAAATATATTTTAGTTATTTTACCACTACATTTTTTGGCTTTGACTAAAAACTTAATTTAACAAAAAAATTTAATGATAACTTGATGCCACACACTGAATTAAACATGCAACATGATATCATGTGACAGCAGTGTAGCATACTACTGTTTGAAACATTTATCTTTGCATAATGCATAATATATATTTTAAGAAATTTAGTGTGTAAATATTAAATTCTGCCCAATATTTCACTTCCTAAATCACATTCAAGAGCTTTCAAACACACGAGTGAGACTAAATCAATCATGACGCCATTTGTTTTTAAATGAACTAATATGATTTTCTTCAGGGATTCTGATAGGATGATCCAAATGTCAATCACACTCAGGGGGCGGGACTGTGTTCATTCTCATTTATGTTCTCCACGCTCTCATTTGGGACGTCATGAGGGTCAGTAATTGTTTTTTAATAGGGAATTATAAAGCTGATGTTTAGTACCTGTCGTGTGAGCAGAGCTACGAAACAGCCGTTGTGATGATCTGATGCTTCCAGTCTGAAGAAGCTGGCCTTCATCTCCTGTGACCCGTCCTCATCCTCAGTGATGGAGTCCTGCAGGAGACCTGGAGAACTCAACCTGACACACACACACACACAGTTTTAAAAATATTTGAGAAGTGACGTGTAAAACTAATTTTCTCAATCATTAGTGCAAAGTCTGAAAAGTGTGTAAAAATCAAAACTTAAATAACATAAAAGTGTTAAAATGAATGTTTGGTGTTATCAAAGTGAATTACATTAAAAGTAAAATACACAAATATCATTAAGTTACTTCTGACTCTGAATAAAACAGTAATTGATGTCATCAAATTATAAATCCATCCCAGATAACAAATAAAAATCACTAACATGACACTTGTAAATAAAATCTGAATAAACTGAAATAGAAAATGATATAATGCATATTGTATTTATGTATAAAATAATAATATTTTAATACATTTAATATACATGAATAATATACAATATTTACAAATGTAATATATACAATTATGTAATGTATAATTATGTATAAAATTATGTAAAAACATAAGTTATTGTTATTTTCAAAGCGTATAGCACAATGTAATCTCATAATAAAAGGATGTTATTAAGCATTCTTCTATTTCATTCTAACAAGTAACTTTGGAAACGAATCCTCAAAACTAAAAATACTGTATTTTTTATTATTTTTAAATATTATATATTTTTAAACAGTTTTATTTTGGTTTATTTATGATTTGTTTTTATTATTATTACTGAAAATAATTAATGTGAGATGTAAGTTCCCACACACACCTGTAGGGCGGCGCTGTGGAGTGAATCTCCTGTGTTTGTGCGAGGATCGTCTTCAGCACCTCCTCATTCTCCTCTGGGTGAACAGAACAGGTGGAGTAAAGCACCGCCCGCACCTGAGGAACTACACACACACACACACACACACACACACACTGCCATGACTGTCTGCTCACTGACAAACACACTCGATTCACCGTTAATTAACAGTGTGTTAATCTGCAGGGAGGGACGGAGCCTCTTCACGCTCGATAGCCACTGATGAACGGATCTCTCTCTCTCACACACACACTAGATCAATAACACACAAATCATCACAGAAAATTATGAACGTCAATACAGGGAGGCATGTTCAATCACTCATCAGCTTATTGGAAACCACTGGATCAGCTCAGATTCTCTGCTGGTCTTCACTAGTTTACATTCATTTGATCTCAGGGCTGTAAAAGAAGAAGCCATGAGAGGATGATTTTAACCACAATATCTTATAAACATCTTTTAGTTTTATCAAAATAAAGGATGTTTGTGGATGCTAAATAATGTAAAAACTGATGTTCATCACGGATGTTGTTAAAACTTAAACATTGATTACATGATTACATTAAAAATATATATTTTAAATGTGAAATCAATGAAATATACCTTAATAACTGAGAAAAATAAGTTACACATTTTAATTATTTTTCTGAACAATTTTAGTGAATTATTTTTAAGTGAATTATTTTTATTTTTATTGAATTATTTTTTATAGTGAATTATTTTTCTGAATTATTATTTTTAGAGTGTTTTTTTCTGAATTATTTTAGAGTGAATTATTTTTCTGAATTAATTTTTAGAGAGAATTATGTTTCTGAATTATTTTAGAGTGAATTATTTTCTGAATTATTTTTAGAGTTAATTATTTTTCTGAATTATTCTGAATTATTTTAGAGTGAATTATGTTTCTGAATTATTTTTAGAGTGGATTATTTTTCTGAATTAATTTTAGAGTTAATTATTTTTCTGAATTATTCTGAATTATTTTAGAGTGAATTATTATTCTGAATTATTTTTAGAGTGAATTATTTTTCTGTATTCTGAATTATTTTAGAGTGAATTATTGTCTGAATTATGTTTCTGAATTAATTTTTAGAGTGAATTATTTTTCTGAATTATTTTTAGAATGAATTATTTTCTGAATTATTTTTAGAGTGAATTATTTTCTGAATTATTTTTAGAGTGAATTATTTTCTGAATTATTTTAGAGTGAATTATTATTCTGAATTATTTTTAGAGTGAATTATTTTTCTGTATTCTGAATTATTTTAGAGTGAATTATTGTCTGAATTATGTTTCTGAATTAATTTTTAGAGTGAATTATTTTTCTGAATTATTTTTAGAATGAATTATTTTCTGAATTATTTTTAGAGTGAATTATTTTCTGAATTATTTTTAGAGTGAATTATTTTCTGAATTATTTTTAGAGTGAATTATTTTTCTGTATTCTGAATTATTTTAGAGTGAATTATTGTCTGAATTATGTTTCTGAATTAATTTTTACAGTGAATTATTTTTCTGAATTATTTTTAGAATGAATTATTTTCTGAATTATTTTTAGAGTGAATTATTTTTCTGAATTATTTTTAGAGTGAATTATTTTCTGAATTATTGTTAGAGTGAATTATTTTTCTGAATTATTCTGAATTATTTTAGAGTGAATTATTATTCTGAATTATTTTAGAGTGAATTATTTTTCTGAATTAATTTTAGAGTGAATTATTATTCTGAATTATTTTTGAGTGAATTATTTTCTGAATTATTTTTAGAGTGAATTATTTTTCTGAATTATTCTGAATTATTTTAGAGTGAATTATTTTCTGAATTATTTTTAGAGAATTATTTTCTGAATTATTTTTAGACTGAATTATTTTTCTTAATTTTCAGAGTGAATTATTTTCTAAATTAATTTTTAGAGTGAAGTTCCTGAATTATTCTTGTTTTCTAGAGTGAATAATTTTTCAGATAAATGTTTTTTTAGATCATTTAATAAAGAGTTTAAACTCAGTGAAATAAAGTGGTACGAGGACGCAGCTCCGTCACACACACACACACACTCACACTGGACGACGCGCTGCAGGTCTTTCCTCTGTCGGCACACGAGCGTCTGGAGCTTCTCTGGAGAGACGGAACCATGTGACAGATCCAGCATGAGCCGCGGGTCTGAAAGTGGTTCAGAACAATCACATGTGACGGATGCTCATGTCTCTGTGCAGTACGATGACAGTGTGTGTGTGTGAGTGTGTGAGTGTACCTCTGTTCTCCTGCATGATGTAATCCACAGGGTTGCTGACGGCAGACAGGGAACACGCCGGCATCACAACCATCACACGAACATCCTGCAGACGCGTGTCAGACACGTCCAGAGACTCCAGAGAGACTGAGAGCAGCTTCACATCTGACAAACACACATTTGTTTTGTCTTCAGTTGTTCTGTAGAGGAACTCAAAATAACTCAGTGACTGTGGCAATAAAAACTGTCCATTTTGTCTTAGTGAACGTCCCCAAAGGGACCTTTTTTCTGCAGATTTAGACCCCTGGAGACACATATTAGCATTTTTCTACAGAAATATACCAAGGTCAAACACACACACACACACGTTTAACCTTCATCAGTGTCTCTGTATGAAGCTCATTTATACATTCAGCACATATGTTTATTTAAAGCAACTTAAATTGCATTCAAGGCATATATTTTTATCAGTTCATGCACCTGGCGTTGCGCGCACCATACTCTTCACATCATAGATTATATAATTAATTGACTGCAAAAAATAATTTAGATGTAAAAGTAATATTTATCTTTCTTTCATACTGTACATTAAAATGTTGTGATGTCTAAATGCACTTTTTGTATTTTAAATTAGCGTTTAACTTTTAGTTTGTATACATATATATATATTATCTTACAATTTATATACATGTATAAAAAATATACCTACACACATACATATATATATATATATATATATATATATATATATATATATATATATATATATATATATAAGATATAATATAAAACTAATATAAAACTTTGAAAAATGTGATTTTTTTTGGTTTTTATATATATATATATATATATATATATATATATATATATATATATATATATATATATTGAAAAACAAAAAAATTCACAATCTAATTCACTTTTTGCATGTAAAATTTCCATTTATTTTGAAATGTTTGCATTTTTGAATTGAGTTTTTTATATAATTATATATTATAAATTATATATATATATATATATATATATATATATATATATATATATATATATATATATATATAGTGTGTGTGTGTGTGTGTGTGTGTGTGTGCGTGAGTGAGTGAACATAATATAATATAATAACCCCTTACTCTTGCAGCCCAGTTTGGAGAGTGTGTTCTGTAGTTCATCTGTCTGTGACGGCGGTTCATCTCCCAAACACACGATCACTGTGCTCTGACCGCGAGTGTTTGATTGCGACAGAGTGTGTGTTTCAGCGTGTGCGTGCGCAGATGCAGACGCAGCCACCGCAGCCACGTGCGCAACGGTCTGAGCAGAGAAACATCCGGTCATGAGGACGTCTCCTCCTTCAGCCAGCAGGGGCCGCAGCGCCCAGGGGCCCACGCAACACGACTTATCCTACAAACACACAAAACACACACACCGTCACACACAACACCACTTATTACAATGCTTGATTCTGATTGGTCAGTCGCAACATTCCGAGGTTCGCTGATAATGACTATGGTCAATAGCAATGCTGTGTAATGGCACTCATACAGGCATTTGAGGTGTCTCTAGTGTTTCACTACAGACAGACACGCCCTCTGTTGGAAGCAGCCATGTGATACGCAGGATAATGTACACTCATGTGTCTGTGAAGTTTCAGCTCAAAATCCCCCACAGATCATTTATTATAGCTTGTCAAATTTGCCTCTATTTGGGTGTGAGCAAAAACACGCCGTTTTTGTGTGTGTCCCTTTAAATGCAAATGAGCTCCACTTTCCAGAAGAGGGCGGAGCTTTAACAGCTCAACAACAACAAAGCTGGAGAATCTCACACAGCCAAAATGAGGAAAGTGTTCAGCCTTACATTGTTCAGTCGACACTGATGGAGAGACTCAGGAAGAAGTTACAACTTTTAGACGTTTCTGAATGGTTAGTGGATAAATTTATATAGTTGATTCAACCCATTTAATTACGTTTTCTTTACATAAGCCAATGATAATGCTGAAAGAGAACACGCTGAGAGCCTATAATGAACTTTCAAAACAACAATAAATTGAATCGAAAAAGAATCACAAACAACGGTGAGGAATCGATTCTTGGAATCAGGAATCAGAATCAGAGTCGATTCCAAAACATTCAGAATCGATCCGCCCTCCTGATCACCCTGTCTGGGTTTATTTTGCGATAACAACCGGTTGGATCCCACACAGAATAAATGTGTGTACCTGAATGACGAGTCTGTGGTCGCTCAGTAATCTGGTGTCGGTCAGATCTCTCTTCACGATGTTGGGAAACACCAGCAGGTCGTGGCAGTGTGCGTCTCTACAGAAGGTCCGTCCTTCCAGCTGTCCGATAGATTTAACGCAGGAAAACCCTGATGTGCGTAACACTTCACTGACCTCCTCAAAACTACACACACACACACACACACACACACACACACACACACACACACACACACACACACACACACACACAGATGATGAAATTAAGTGTCAAATATAAGCCAAGAGCAACACTATAGAGAGGAGAAATCGGTGTGTGTGTGTGTGTGTGTGTGTGTGTGACCTCCAGTGCTGGTGATTGGATCTGTCTGCAACTCAGTGAAATTTACAGCCTCACACACACATGTGAAATAAGACTGGTCACCCCAGAATGGAGGTTAAACAGGGGAGAACCAGAATAATGCCACATCTGAACTATAAATCACACTCACACAAACACATTCTCATCTTTCTACCTCATAAACAATAAATAATTTCAGTGAAAAATCATACGGCAATACAGGGAAATGAGATGAAAACAAACCCCACGGCAAAAAACGATGTTCTGCCTCAGTATTTTTGTCTTTTGTTTTCCAGAACGAATATCTAAAGATTCTTAACGAGAAGCAAAATGACTGAAGATATTAAGAAAAATTAAGTGAGTTTGTGCTTAAAACAAGAACAAATATCTGCTAATGGGGTCAGAAAAATACTGAGGAAGAATATTATATGAAACAAACTGTAATCTGTCTCGTATGAAGCTCAGAGCACCTGCTGCGGAGCGTGTTGATCCACGCGTACAGCGGCAGCTGCGTCGCTCGCTCCTGTCTGTGCCGGATGTTCTCCGGCAGGATGTTTTCCAGCGTCAGCAGGTCGTGTTTGATCCGACATCGAGCCAATGACGCCACGAGTTTAGTCCTGAACCTGTCACACAACGATAACACCAAACAGGGCTTTACACACCTCACAAAACAGGTTCTGAACTCCTGAAACGCCTCCATCTTCACAATATTTAAATAATTCATACGCAGAATAAAGGGGCGGGGCCTGGTTGAGTTAGTTAGTAGTGTGTTGAAACTGGCGGTTATGGTAAGGGGCGGGGCATTTCCCTAATGACCAATCACAACACACTGCAACCAATCAGAGCTCATTGTGCTTTCAGAAGGAGGAGACAGGAACTAAACAGTGTGTTACTGACAGACTGGGAAGAGAGGAGCTGCAAAAATGGAGGATATGAGGAAAATAATCAACCTGATACGCGCTCTTTAAATATATATCACAATGCATAGTTTCACTTGTGAATTTCTGAGCAATCTTACCAAAGATATGACTGTGAATTTGACCTCTGACCCACCTTAGCAGACACGCCTCCACCTCTCTGACAGCCTTCACCTCCTCCTCCGCCTGATTGGCCGGTTGCATGCGTGGGAGGAACTTCCTGTCCATTAAGTCAGTGAGCATGACGGCCACCAGACTCATCCTGCCGTCCAGCTGCAGACAGACAGAGATCAAGCTTTATAATACAAACACACTAGAGGAATATACAGTCTGCTTCATACTGAGGAAATAACTTCCTGCACTGCAATGAATCATGCTCTTCCTCAGTGTTTCTGTCTCGTTTTCAGCACAAATATCTAAACATTCTTAAATCAAGATGCATTTACTGGAGAAGCAAAATGACTGAAGATAGTAAGTCTTGTTTATTGAAAAATGTATCAAAATGAAGAGACATCTTGTTTTCTCTTTGAATTCTGCCTATTTTTCCATTGGCAGATATTTGTTCTTGTTTTAGGCACAAACTCACTTCATTTTGATGATTTTATTCAGAAAACAAGACTTAATATCTCAATTTTCAGAATATATAAAAAAAAAAAAATTAAAGGTATAAATTCATTTTAAATGATAATATAATATAATATAATATAATAATTAATGGCTGTTTACAAACTCTTGTTTTTTTAACTATAGCTTTTATTAATATTTTGAATTAGTTATTTGTTCATTTTCCATTTTCAGTTTAGTTTAAGTTTTAGTAATTTTGCTTTTTTTTGCCCTTTTTATTATTTTTTTTTTACTTCTTTTACTTCATCTTGATGATTTTATTCAGAAAACAAGACTTAATATCTGAAGTTTCAGAATGTAAAAAAATTAAAGGTATAAATTCATTTTAAAAGATAATATAATATAATATAATATAATATAATATAATATAATATAATATAATATAATATAATATAATATAATATAATATAATATAATATAATATAATATAATATAATATATAATTTAATATAATATAATAATTACTGGCTGTTTACAAACTCTGTTTTTTTAACTATAGCTTTTATTAATATTTTGAATTAGTTATATGTTTATTTTCCATTTTCATTTAATTTTAGTTAAAGTTTTTGTAATTTTGCTTTTTTTTGCCCTTTTTATTATTTGTTTTACTTCTTTTACTTAATTTTGATGATTTTATTCAGAAAACAAGACTTAATATCTGAAGTTTCAGAATGTAAAAAAAAATAAAGGTATAAATTCATTTTAAAAGATAATTAATATAATATAATATAATATAATATAATATAATATATAATTTAATATAATATAATAATTACTGGCTGTTTACAAACTCTGTTTTTTAACTATAGCTTTTATTAATATTTTGAATTAGTTATATGTTTATTTTCCATTTTCATTTAATTTTAGTTAAAGTTTTTGTAATTTTGCTTTTTTTTGCCCTTTTTATTATTTGTTTTACTTCTTTTACTTAATTTTGATGATTTTATTCAGAAAACAAGACTTAATATCTGAAGTTTCAGAATGTAAAAAAAATAAAGGTATAAATTCATTTTAAAATATAATATAATATAATATAATATAATATAATATAATATAATATAATATAATATAATATAATATAATATAATATAATATAATATAATATAATATAATATAATATAATATAATATATAATTTAATATAATATAATAATTACTGGCTGTTTACAAACTGTTTAGTTATTTGTTTATTTTCCATTTTCATTTAATTTTAGTTAAAGTTTTAGTAATTTTGCTTTTTTCGTCCTATTTATTAATTTTTTATAACAATGTCTATTTAGTTTTATTGATTATTACAGTTTTCAGTTATTTTAGTAAATCAAGTTAAACTAAATGAAAATGAGAAAACTTGCTCTGGCAACTAGCTGAAAACGAATGTTTTCTTTTTTTAATAAATATTTTATTTTATTTTAGTTAACATCTATATTTTTGATCCCAAGTAACAAACTTGTTTTTATGGTTTTTGTTTTAGTTAACTATAATAGCCCTGGCATGAGAATCAGCATTCAGCTTTTCAGCCATTGATTCCACGTCTGAATACATTTACGCCACATAAAGTTTGTGTAAAGCTGCCTTGTTCTTGTGATTACAAGCTTGTCAAGTGCTTTGTTGTCAGAAAGAACAGGAATCATGAAGGACACCAGGTTTTTTCTTGCCTATTTATTGAAAAAATCTTATGAAAGCAAAAAAAGGATATTATGCATCCCATTCTTCGACATCCATATAAACTAGATAATCAGCTGGCTGACGATTCTGGGATATCTGCCAAATACAGGCTATTTTTGCTGTCTATAAAACATACAATACACTTCAAATGATTTATCATTTATGTAAATATGTATTTTAATGACAAGAGCAGGCTATGTTGCTGTTGTGGAAAAACTAATAAAGAATAGCAGTCGCATCAATCGCTCTTCCCTCCGGCATGTTTAAAGTTCACGGATCGCCCAATTCAGGAACTTATCCCCGAGCTTCCCAGTGGTAAATATGACTTAATGTGCAATTTTTAAGTAGGAAACTCATATTTATGATAATTCTGAGTGAAGGCATTATGAATGCAGCTGTAGATTAAGCAGATTTCAGTGGTAATCATCAGCAGCAGCTGGAGGGGTTTATTCCCTGCTCCTCGTGTTTGTCCTCTCTGAAGGTCAGACTCAGACCCGTGAGATTCCTCTCGTGTGTCGCCGGGTAACTGTGTCTCAGCGCTGCGGATCTAACAGCTCAGACTCATCGGAGACACAGGAATAAATCCCTCACGTTTAAATGTTTATAATGTTTAAATTCAGTCAGCTGACGGAACAAACATATGAACTTTTGTTCAAGTGTTTCAAAACAAGAGGAATACCTCGTATCACTAGTGTATTTTTAATCAATTAACTGACACATTAAGTTACATATATAATACAGCATGTAAGAACATTATTTAACGCACTCTTACTAGATGACAACATCTGAGACAAACATGATGAAACATCTCAGGTGAGAGCTTCGAAAGAGCATGTGTGTGTGTTAATATGCTGATTAACATTAGCGTCAGCTCGTTAGAGGTCATTCTGTGTGTGTGTGTGTGTGTGTGTTTGTGCTTCATTGTGTTCAGAGTTTATAGTCTCTCTTAAGATTCAGAGTAACGACCTGCCAAACCAGCAGCGGACAAACGATTCATCCTTTACAGCGGCTGTATTTCAGCCTCCAGTGTGTGTGAGTGTAAAATAAATGCATTTGTGAGTGTGTTTGCACCACGACCATCAGTACTCACATTTACCACCTGCAGTGCATTCTGGGAGTGTTTAGTCATTTATGGACATTCTGTTTCATCAGAAAGTCAGACAGACAGATTTGACCACTCACACTCACACACACACACACACACACACACACACACACACACACACACACACACACACACACACACAGAGTCCCGTCCTCCACTCACCATTGGCTGTGAGACACAGAAGCAGCTGTCAATCAGGACATCCTCCAGAAGCTCCTGATCTACAGAAAAGAGATCAAATAAACATGTTCAGACTGAAACAGACTGATATAGTTTTAGATCGCAGGGGGAAATGAAGAAACTGCATGAGAGAAAATATCCAAAACCATAAACCGAATCATTTGACTCGAGTGACTCGTTCAGACCTCAGAGACGCTTTAAAAGACTCGCTTTCACAACAAAAAAGGATGATCTAATTACAGTTTGTAATGAGAGATTTTATATTAAACAACACTGAAACAGTCAAAACAATTTCATTTTAACAAAATAATAAAAAGTTAAAACCTTAAAACACAGAACATCTATCACACATTTGTATGATTAATATTAAATAATATAAATATTAGATGAAAAAACATAAATATTAGAAAGGTTGCCTTGGAAACTAAATGAAAAAAAAAATACCTGACATACTAAAATTATTAAAACAAAAACTGAAACAGAAATGAATTAAAGCTATATAGAAATATTGAAAAAATATACTAATACACTAATAAAACTAAAATGAAAATATGATCTGAAAATCTAAGATAATTCAAAATATTAATAAATACTATAATAGTATATGAATAATACAAATGGTGTGTGATGATTTGTGTGAGGAAAAGACACGTTTAGATAAATATAGACACATCTTTTGATGGTATCAAAAACCGAAGCTCAGACATTCTGCTGAAGATGAAAGAAAGAAAGAAAATTGTACAGAAGTATAGAAGAAGAAGAATATCATAAAACATCTCTCACAATTTCCCAAATACTCAGCAAAACCTTACGATGATCAAAAGAAGAGTTCGTGCAAATACATTTTATAGCTCATTTTTCCCTGAGTGGGTAAAAATAGAGACCCTAATTCATTTTTATTTCATTTCTCTGGAGAATAGAGCTTGGAATTACGTATCATAAAGAAGGCATCTGTCTCCCTGAGCGGAGGGAGAGAGAGCTGGGAATTTTCCTTCATGTTACGCGCGAGTAAAAGGGAAATCAGTCGGTGGGGAATTACGTGTGGCTGTTTTTAGTCGCTCCTGCGGGGCTTTCAGACGCTTCGGCAGCTACAGAATCACCTGAAGAGTCTCGCAGGAGTCGTGTAAATGATGCGTGTGTGAGTGAAGATAAGCTCTTATCTTGATTGACAGGTGTGATCCCCGTCTCTGCCCATCAGCGGTTTCCATGACAACTACAAACATCCCATTCATCCGCCCTGACAGGAAACCATCAGCGTGTGTGGGCAAGAAATATCAACAAACATCATCATCAATTCGCTGAGAAGAGTCTCTCTCACACACACACACACACACACACACACACACACACACACACACACACACACACACACACACACACACACACACACAGGGTCTCGTGTTCTTGACCGCCTTGATTCAGTCATTAACCCTCTGATCTCTGACTCATTACACAATTAATTATGTTCAAACATTTAAAATGAACACAGGAGAAAACATGTGACCTCCATTAATGAAGCAATCAGTACTGCATGTGGGCGTGGCTACAGCACAGCTGCTATCCAATCAGAAGAGAGCTGGGGCGGGACTAAGAAAGAGGCTGAAGAGAGCGGTAGAAACGGGCCCAGCGGTGGTCATCATCACATAGATCACATTTACAGCAGCTCCTCTGCCAAAGTCTCGGTGGAGAAACATCTGACAGGATAAATCCTCGGCCGCACTAATGGTCTGGAGCTGGAGCGGAATGAGAACGATGTTTATCGCAGCGCTGATCTGTTCATGGCCACATACTGAGATTACGCCTAATTCTTGTTGAGGGTTGTTGGTTTAAAGTAGGGCCACTAATTGCTCTGGGTGGAGGAGTGAAGCAGGAGCGATGATGTCAGGACTGTGGGCGGAGTCATGATGTCATCATTCTGGATTCAGACCTGGGGTTTTCCATCTGGGGCCCTGGGAGGGAGTGCTTGGAATTCCGTGGAAAATTTTAAAGAAAAGGTGTACAAAAAATGTAAAAATAAATAATAGAAAAATACATTTATGATTATTAAATTAATTAAATAAAATAAATAGATTAGTATTGTAATACTATTATACTGTAAAAATTGAGTTTTTAATAATAAAATATTATATTACAGTTAATGAGCACAACTGTAAAATAACATTTTTATTATTACATTTATTTTATTATTATACTGCAAAAAATTGTTGCAATATATTATAGTAATATATTTCTCAATAGTATATTGAATAATAATAGTATTGTACGTATTAAGAAAAATTTAATTTTACAATTGTACAGTACAATATTTGTTTAGAGTATAACAGAAGTTAAATATGAATATATTACTTGCTACTTTATTTATTAATAATAACAATAATAATTATTATTATTTTATTTTAGTTAATAATACTTTTATTTACAATTGTACTGTAAAATAAAATTATTATTATTATTATTAAACAATATTTTTACAATATAAATATTGCAATTGTAATAAATGTTAATATTTAATTTCATTTTTTACAAAAAAATTAAAATTAAATAATACAAAAATAAATGAATAATTAGATAAAAAGAATTAATGAATAAACCTTAGATTAAAACAAAAAAACAAATAATCAGATGAAAATAAATAAGCATATAAATTAGATTAAAATAAATAAAAAATAAAAAAAAATTATTTAAAAATTAATAAATAAAAATTCATTAAATGAATAAATGGGTAAATAAATAAATAAATAAATAATTAATAAATAAATTATTAAAATACATAACAAATAACTAATCAAAAATGAAGAATGAAGAATGAGAATCAGAAATAGAATAAAAAATAAAGTTTTTATATAAAATAGAATAAAATAAATCAACATTATATTAAAAATAATTAAACAATAATTTATTAAAATAAATGAGTGAGTGAGTAAACAAATAATCAGAAATAAATTTTAAAATAAATAAATAATAAATTTATTAAATTAAATAAGTAAATGAGCAAATAAATAATAAATAAAGGATTAAAATAAATAAAAAATAACTAATTCAAAGATTATAATGAGAATTAGAAAATATAATAAAATAAATAAACAAACATTATATTAAAAATTAAATAATAACTAAATAATTAAAATAAATGAGTACATAAACAAATAAAAAAGTAATACATAAATAAAATTAGATTAAAATAAAACGTAAATCAAACATTTACAATAATCAAAAATAAATAAACTGTAAAAAATAAAAATAATAATCAATTATTTGATTAAAATAAGTAATAAATAAACTACATTAAAACAAACATATAAATAAATAATTAGATTAACATAAATAAGTGGGTAAATAAACAAATAAGTAATAAATAAATAAATATTACATAAAAAAAAAAACAAAAAAAAAAATTTGATTAAAACAAACATTTGATTAAAAAAGAAAGTAGATTGAAATAAATGCGGTAAATAAATAAATAAATAAATAAAATACAGCACTATAATGACTAGGAAGAATGTAACTTAATAGAAGCTAAATATTTTCCAAATAATATTTTACATATATATATATATATATATATATATATATATATATATATATATATATATATATAATATAAATTTATCACAGTATAAATTTGGTCTTCATACACAAAACTATAAAAATGTCTTTTAAGTTTTAGGATGGGCGTCCCTCGCGCAATTACAATCCTATTTAAGGGTCTGACTGCAGGATCAATGATGTCATCGCTCTGGGCGGGGTCATGAAACAGAACTGATGATGTCATGCCTATGGGCGGAGTCCTACGGCACAGAGAGTCCAGTGATGGACGACAGCAGAGAAAAGAACAGCGAAACAAAGGAAAAAGAAATGAACGGGAGAACACAATGGAAGGAGCTCCATTTCTCTTCTTTATCTCTTCGATGTGAGAAGCACACTGTACGCATGTTCACAAAAACACGCCCATCTATCTGCCAGAAGACAACCAACCCGGCCTGAGAAACGTCTCACTCTGGCCCAGAGTTTTAATCAGGCCGTTTGCATGAGTCACATGCTCTCCGGCTGATATTTACCGTGGTATCACTGGCAGGGGAACCGTTGTGCTGCTCAAGGACAAAATCACAATCAGCCCTGTGGACTTCCTGTTGAAGTCTTTATCTCCTCCAGTGAACTGCAACAATCCCAGAAACCCTGAGATTCGGCTCCAATCTCCTCCGGACGTGTCTCCGCACTCGGAAGCCTGATGAAAACTGATGAAGCCGCAGGGGAATCATGGGAGAATAATCTGCAGTCGCCAATAAGTGATCACGGCGCCCGTGAGGTCACCTGACCGATCAAGTCTCTGCCCTTTATTCCCACAGCCTGCTTCATTTGCATCTGATGGATTTGATCTCAACGAGAGAGAGAGAGAGAATCGAAGCAGATCTACATTTTACACATATTGAATTTCACATTAAATCGTTCTGCATCTCTGAGCGCCTCACATACTTGACTCTTACACTTTCGCAGGCTGTGATCGGCCTTTCTGTCACGCTGAACCGGCTCGCTCCGGTGCACAGACATTTTAAAAAGCACTGGGAGGGCAAATGTAGAAGTGAAAGTATTTCTCTAAAGATCTCTTGATGGTGTGTGTCCGTGTGTATGTGAGTCACGTTTGTGTGTGTGTGTGTATTGATCGTGCAGCGTGGAGTTAAGACAGATTAAAGCAGCTTTTCCCAGGTGACCGACCTCATGTGAAACACGCTCGCAAACCAAAACAGCCACATCCATATCACCGGCTTCAGTCTCAGCTCTGATCGACTTTCACACTGAAACCGGAGCAGCTCTTCAGTGTTATTCAGCCTAACATCAAATCAGTCAAGCTTCACTAGTGCTGACAGTGATGTGATCCAACCTCTGAGCATTAAAGTTCATAGAATAATAATGATGTTGTTATGATTAATATTATTAGATGAAAATATTAAATAAAATAATAGATTAGCATCGTAATGCTACTGTACTGTAAAAATGGAGTATTTAATAATAAAATATTATTTATAGTTAATAAGTACAACTGTAATTTGTTTTATTATTAAATGCAAGTACTGCAGTATCATAGTATTAAAATAGTTATATATTTCTCAATATTTTATTTAATATAATAATATTAATTAATATATTTTACGTATTAAGAATAATTTAATTTTATAATTGTACAGTACAATATTTCTTTAGAGTATAACAGTAGTTAAATAGTAATATATTTCTTATTATTTTATTTACTATTAATTATAATTATTATTTATTTATCTACAATATAATAGTATTACAATTGTAATATATTTCTTACAATTTTATTTAATAATAATAATAATAATAATAATAATAATGACAATAATTTTCTAGTTATTAATAATTTTAGTTCACAGTATAACAGTAGTTAAATAATACATTTCTTAATCTTTTATTTATTAGTAATAATAATAATACATTTATTTTACAATTAATAATTTTCAAAATTGTACTGTAAAATAAAATTATTACTATTAAATAATAATTATTTAAAATATAAATATTACACTTAATATTATACTTAATATATTAAATTACACTTAATATATTTCTTAATATTTTATTTCAAATTTATTATTATTATTAAATAATAATTGTTACTAAAGTATTAAATAGTAATATTTATTAATATTTAATTAGTAATAATAATTGATATTGATAATAATTTTATTTCACAATTGTACTGTAAAATAATTTTAATATTATTATAACTATTAAATAATATATTTTTAACAATATTACACATGTAATATATTTCTTAATATTTTATTAAATAAAAATAATAATAATTTTACTCTAAAATTGTACTGTATTAACAAAAATATTATTAAAGAATAATTATCACAGTATAACAGTATAAAATTAGCAATTTAATTATTTATATTTTATTTAATAATAATAATAATAATGATGATGATAACTCATATATTTTACAGTTATTCATAATTTTATTTCACAATTGTACTGTACAATATTTGTTTACAGTATAACGGTAGTTAAATAGAAATATCTTTCTTATTTATTAGTAACAATACTTTTATTTTACAATTAATATTAATTTCATTTAAATTGTACTGTAAAATAAAACTATAATTATTTTATTTATATACTTCCAGTGAAAATGGCCCTCAGTCTTACAGGATCAGAATATGGTATATTCTTCAGTGAATGTGTTTGTATGTATTGAGCGCTTCACCGCGGCGCAACAAGCGTTTATAATTAACATTCAGCTCGTCTACAAGCTCCTGCATCTCATTACCGACTCTAATTAAGGTGCATGTAAAGGCCCAGAGACGTCTGTGAGACAACTGTGATCATGTCTTAACTCCTAATTCTGCCTAATGAATACTGATAAACCACCAAACCTGCGAACGACAGCAGAAAGGCATTCTGGGAAATGTAGGATTAGTGTATATCCACATTCGGACACTGATGGATGGATAACGGCTGTCAGACCACCGGCTCTACATGATCTTCACTGACACACACACAGAAATCAATCCTCGCTCCTGACGGATCCGACACAAATCTCATCACATCATCCGGCAGACGCCCGTATCGCCTCCAAGCAGCTCAGACAGCAGATGATTGGTCGAATTGATCTGTTGCATTGTGGGTAGCAGACCCAGCTGACACAGTCATCGATCATCATTCTGTCTCTGACATGTTTAGAAGGTCCCACAGGAGAGAAAAGTCACGAATGAGATCTCATTAACGTCTCAAATGCTTCTCCTGCACTGCAAAGAGATTAAATGGAAAGTGAGTCTCCTGCTTCTCAGGTGTTTCTCAACACCAACATACAAATCTCACTATGAACTGAAGAAGCGACAGATCCTTTATTCTGTACCGCGATGTGTAAAGGATCGCTGAAAAAGAAAAAAATGTAGGGCGGGGCTTGTCTCTGTGTAAGTGCAAGGAGTTGACTGGTCGTTGAGATGTGGGCGTGGCTCTCAAAAGTGTATGCAGATGAGTGTGAGCTTGAGGGGCGGAGTTTAAGCGCACTAAACGATTGGACAATCATGCATTCATCACCAGAGGGTAACACATTATAAGTAACGTGAGTTACGTAATCAGATTACTTTTTTAAGTAACTAGTAAAGTAACACATTACTTTTAGATTTACAACAAAATAGTTACTTTCTTTTACCATTCATTTCACTTCTGGTATTAAAGGGCCTTTACATTTGCCAAAAATAGAACTTTTATTTATTTTTTTGTTAAAAATCAAACAAGCAAGCCCAGCCCAGGAAGTAAGGCAAAAGTAACGTAATGCATTACTTTACATAAAAAAGTAACTAAGTAATGCAATTAGTTACTTTTTCAGGGAGTAACACAAAATTGTAACACATTACTTTTAAAGTAACTTCCCCAAAACTGTTAACAGGTAAATAAAAAAAAAATGTAAACTTGCACGGATGAATTATTAACAATATAATCTATAACTTGCATTTGAAAACTGATCAAGATCAAGTGAATTTCATGCCGACTTTAAAGCTGCACTATGTTACTTTTTAAAAATAAAACTGCATGCATCTTGTGGAAGAACATTGTTTTGGTTGTGCTTCGGCTCTATCTTCAGTGATTAGGGCTGTGTATTGCAATGAATCTGCCGATCCGATACAGGGGTTCCGATACGATATAATTTGATATATTGCAATAATGTAAGAAAGAAAAAAATATTGCGATATTTTTTGGTTGTGCTTCGGCTCCATATTCAGTCATTTTGCCTCTAAAGTAAATGTATCTTGATTTAAGAATGTTTAGATATTTGTACTGGAAAACAAGACAGAAATACTGAATAAGGGCCGGTTCACACAGAACGTGTTGGCGCTGTCAAAAACTAGAAGTGCCTTTTTTTAAAGTTGAACTGTTCTTGTTCTAATAACACGGCGTGTCATACACAGTGTCGTGTGTGAGACGCTGTAAAAGACGTAAACGCAAGCAAAGACTAAAGTATAACACAAGATGCGTTGCACAGCAGTATTGTTTTGAACAGGAGAAAGTGCAACATACAATATGGTGGAATAAGTCCCGCCTTCTAAATAAGAACCAATCGCCGACTGGTAAATCAACATCGCGTCACTGCAGCGGCCGATAGAAGCTCCGGTTCCTATAGAAACAGTCAGACGCGCGCCTCCGAAATGAGACACAAGAGGCACTTTAGGTCTGCGCATGAGCATTAGCTTGATCCAGCCTGGAAAATACCGTTTTTTGTCATGATTTGAGCGTTTAGAAACAGAATTTATGAGATAGTTGTTGTCAGAATTCATTGGTGATTTCAAATATGAAATTTAATCGAAAGCTTGGCAGACAGATTTGGAGAATTTGATGTTTCCTCATTCAAAGAGATAGGAGCTACACTCGAATGCCCGAGAGGCTTTCAAAGATGGCCACCGAGTGAAATGACTTGTCTTAAAGGGACTTTGACACAATGGTTAAAGGCCGTTTACATTGAAAAACAATGAAAAAGTAGCGCAGTGCAACGGAAAAAAAAAACAGCCCTCAGAACATCAGTTTTTGCATTGTATACAAATGACGTATGCAGGGCCGTAACCACCATAGACAATAGTAAGAAATGGCCAAATTGCCCAGCACTCGTCAATGTCAAAATGACTTAGATGGCCAATCAAATCAAAGAAGGCGGGCCTTACTGTTCACAGAAGACGAGTAGCTAAATATGTAATATTTGCCAACTTTTTTATGATAGAAATTAGGGCTGCATCAACGAATCGATAAAGTCGATAAAATTCGATTATTAAAAGAGTTGGCACTAAATTTCATTATGGATACGTTGTGTCGCGCGACTATTATGCCTCTCAATAAAGACGCGGAGATGTTTGAGTAAAAAAAAAGCGCTGTTGAGCGCGAAGCAGAGCGGAGCAAAAATAAATAAATAAATAGCAGAGCGGAGTTAGAGGAAAGACCATCGGAGAGACCCGTAATGTTGTTCTGAACAGGCGCTGTTGGCACGAGGGACAGGACCCCCGCAGTTTTGAAAAGACAGAAATCAACCCCCGCACTTTTGATACGGGCTGCTTCAATTAGTCACACTATATCATCTTTTAGCTTTGGATATTTTCTTTCAAATGAGACCATTTTCACGTTTCTGTGAGCTTTCGTTCATAAATAATCAACTGTTTTGTCGCGGATGTGATTGTGAAGAACAGGAAATGCGCTCTTGAACGGAGAAACCGTCTATAGGAGAAACACGCGATCTCCAAACCACCGGTTAAAGCGTTCTAACGTTTTAGGACAGGTCGATGGTATATAAATCATGCCCGAATGTCAATCAAGCCAAACCGTCCATTCAGAAACCGAGAATTTGACACTTGAAGGTAAGGAGGCTGATCTCTCAGGTTGACGTGCGAGCTGGCTTGACCGAAGTTTTCGTGAGGATTTAAGGCTTATGGACTGTTTTGATTTTGGTAATTACATCTAGAAAGATAAAAGCATTGATGGCATCTATAAAATAGATATCTGAAAGCGAAACAAAAGTGATATTGCCTCGTCCAGTGAGGAGGACGCACGAGAGGAGACCTGCGCGTTTAATTGGTATGTGTACTGTAATACTACATTTACAATGCTTATCAGTGGCATACATTTCGATTGCGAACGTGAAAATCCAAAAGACCATGACTAAAACTAAATCAAAATTTGCTGTCAAAATTAACACTGATCTGTTGTCATGTATTTATTCTGTGCTTTGTCCCATATCGGTTATTGTTGACAAATATATTTGTGTTTGTTGTAGCCTACTTTTTAAATTTCATTTTAAAGTTTTTTTTATAGCACTTGGTCATCTTAACATAAACAAAAATATACATCTTTTTGTGCACTTTATTAAAAAAAAAAAAAAAACTATATTTTTGGCAGATGTAAAGCATACATGTGTATTTTTTTGTGTTAGTCCAGTTGTTTTTTGTTTGTTATTACTTTAACAGCTCAGGGATGTTAAAAGAGCAACCTGTTTTTGCACGTTCTGAGGATTTTTTGCACTGTGAATTTGCACTATAACTTCTGTTTTTGAATAAAAGGTTGGAAATTAATGCCCCCCAACCCCCCAATTCATCGATTAATCGTAAAAATAATCGACAGATTAATCGATTATTGAAATAATCGTTAGTTGCAGCCCTAATAGAAATGTTCAGTGACCGATAGCAATATCCAGTGATGCAAACTATTCAATATTTTTATGAAATTTCTACAAATTGAATTGAAAATATGCTATTATTTACAAATCAGGTAAATCGTAACTGAATGTGATGAGACAAAAAAGTTTTGCGTATTCATATTAAACATACGATTAAGTGTGAATGTGAGCATATTTACAAATTACTTGAGACAACAGACCTGAAGCTTTTTTTTTATTATAACCCTTTTATTCATTTAATTATTTAATTTAATTTGAATAAAAATAAGCAAATAACATCCCCCTGCAAAAAAACAAAACAAACTTTGGTGTTCAAGACGTTCAAGACATGCTTATGGTCTCAGACGTACAATTTCCTCTGAAATCAGTCCCGACAGCTCTACAGTATAAATCACTATTAGAGCTTCATCACAGTGTATTTGAGTAAAGACATGCAGACGTAGTGTAGCTTTAATTATGACACATTAGCTCGATGCTGATCGTCACACAGTACTGAATGTAGTACATGTTGTGTCGTACAGACTCTGTCTTAGTCTCTTGGGCACAAAGCGGCTCATTAGTTAGCTGTCGTTTAGCACACTTTCTTCCACAGCGATGTGCAGCGCGCTCAATAAAGCAGGCGTCCCTCTGGAGCTTCGGCACATTAATTATTCTGCTAAAAGGACACTGATGCTGACCATCACGCAGGACTAAATTATGCTTCAGAAGTCATGCTCCTATTACCTGCACACTGCCAGAGACGCCCACGCCGTCATAAATGGGAATAAATGTGAAATAAATATTAAAATTCACAATGTTTGCTTTCCAAATACACATTCCTGTTCTTAGTGTGAATGATTCAACGGTTATTCTAAAGAAAAAAGTAGTGGTAACAACAACAATACACTTCACTTCACTACATTTCAAAAATGTCTTTGTTAAAGCATTATAAGCCATGAACCTCGTCTACGATGAGAATCACGACACCACAGACTTTGATTTGAAGCAAAAAAGTATTTGAAAATCAGACTAAAATACAAAGGTATAAGATACAGATTTAGTGAGGGAAAGAACTACAATCCCATGAAGCATTACGAACAGCACAATCAAATTAAAAACGATAGAGAAATATAAAACTATTCATTTAAAAATATTGATTTTATATATATAGAAACAACATATTTTAAGTTTAACGCAAAATAAGCATTTATATATATACAGTACAGTCCAAAAGTTTGGAAAAAAGAAGTTTCGTCTGCTCACTATGGCTACATTTATTTAATCAAAAATACAGTAAAAAACAGTGATATTGTGAAATATTATTACAATTTAAAATAACTGTGTACTATTTAAATATATTTGACAAAGTAATTTATTCCTGTGATCAAAGCTGAATTTTCAGCATCATTACTCCAGTCTTCAGTGTCACATGATCCTTCAGAAATCATTCTGATATGCTGATCTGCTGCTCAAGAAACATTTAATGTGTACAATTGTACAAAATATTTGTGTACAATATTTTTTTTCAGGATTATTTGATGAATAGAAAGTTCAAAAGAACAGTGTTTATCTGAAATCTAATCTTTTGTAACATTATAAATGTCTTTACTGCCACTTTTGATTGATTTAATGCAACCTTGCTGAATAAAAGTATTCATTTCTTTAATTTCTTTTCAAAAAAATAAAAATAAAAATTCTTACTGACCCCAAACTTGTGAACGGTAGTGTATAATGCTACAGAAGCTTTGTATTTCAGATAAATGCTGTTCTTTTGAACTTTCTATTCATCAAGGAATCCCGAAAAAAAAAGTACACAACTGTTTTCAACATTGATAATAATCATAAATGTTTCTTGAGCAGCAGATCAGCATATCAGAATGATTTCTGAAGGATCATGTGACACTGAAGACTGGAGTAATGATGCTGAAAATTCAGCTTTGATCACAGGAATAAATTACTTTGTCAAATATATTTAAGTAGTACACAGTTATTTTAAATTGTAATAATATTTCACAATATTAAAGTTTTTTACTGTATTTTTAATTAAATAAATTTAGCCTTGGTGAGCAGACGAAACTTCTTTTAAAAACATTAAAAATCTTAGTGGTTCCAAACTTTTGGACTGTACTGTATATATATATATATATATATATATATATTGAGAGCGTAGGGAGACTGATTACGTCATTCGCAGCTAAAGAGCTCTTTTGGCATGTTACGATTGTGGCGACACTGATTGGTGGAATTTTCTGTAGAGCATCATGGATAATGTAGTTTATCGCCACAAATTCTGCTGTTAAGTGTGATTATTTTGAAAAATAAGCTGAAATAATGCAGGCTGATGGCTTCTATAGAAGTAAATACCATCGATTAAAAACCTCGTAAAAATGTGAAAAGTTGCTTTTCGTAAAGAATAGCTTTTTAAAACATAAAGTGCATTAACAGATATTCACAGATACAACTTTTGATTTTAATAATGTATTAATAAATGTTGAAATTACCATTAATACTGTAGACGTATTGTTCATTAACTAACATAGTTAACTTATGGTCACAGTATTGTATAGTATTTTACAATGTTTTTCATATTCAACAATAAACATCATCAGTCCCTCTTATTTTTAACCACCTTCATCTAGAAACACTTTTCATAATCCAATCAAATTCATGTTTAATGAGAATGGGTAAAAAATAAATAGAGTTCAATTTCTGCTCAATATCTGCTAATGGGGTCAGAAAAATATTCTTGTTTTTCGCTTTAAATATTTTTATGACCCCATTGGCAGAAAATACTAATTTTAATACATTTTTCAGACTTAATATCTTCAGTCTTTTAGCTTCTTCAGTAAATGTATCTTGATTTAAGAATGTTTAGATATTTGTGCTGAGAAAACTTTTTTCTCAGTGTGGCTAACAGTTTTGGGATGAATCTGCTTTTTGTTGCCGTAACTTGTGAAATTTCTCTTCATTAATCTGGGAAACATGTTTTGCACTTACATTTGAGCGTGTTGAAGGCGAGCTGGAACGCTAATCGCTGTGACGCCTCGGCCCTGACCGCAGGCACGCTGACCTCTGACCTGCTGCCGTAGCTGATGAGCCTCTGAGCGGCGGGTTTCTCCAGGTGTGTGCACTGAAAGATGGCAGCGGCGTGCAGGTACACCTGGTCCGGGCAGGCGGTACTCTCGTCTGGAGCGGATGGATCGGTCTGGAGCGGAGGAGGTTCTGCAGTGGCCGGATCCAGCAGAGAGAGACGCTTGAGAGCGGAGATGTGAGAGCCATGCTTCGATGAACGCCGCACAGCGCCGCCTTTCCTGACCATCCTGACCAAATCAATAATCAAACGCTCCATAAATACAGGGTTCAAACTCTGACTGCGAGCAGAGAATCATTTCAGTATTTTAAAACCTACTTAAAAAAAAGAAAATCTGAATGTCACTTCATTAACAAAATATTAAATCATTTATTGTAAAAGATTTACAAACAACAAAACATTTGAGAAAAAGGTGAGTGCAAAATATTGTTCTGACATTTATAAGTGCCTTTACAAGAAACAAGTGTACTTCAAGTTCATTTCAGTAAGTATACTAAAGTAAAGTTCAAGTTTATTTTTAAGTATACTTTATGTAGTAAGTACAAATAGTAGTATATTTGTAAGTGTATTATTTCAATACTAGAGACTAGAATGGCCAACTTGTTAGTGTATAAAGTATACTTTTAAGTATAATTTAAGCGTAATAGTAGTAAACTAGTAGTACACAACTAGTTTACAGCTATGCTTTTGTTTGTACTTAAACTATACTACAAGTATACTTATAAGTTTTCTTTATAATGCAATATTTTCAAACAATATAGTATTGGATGTCAAAATATGTAAGTTTATAAGAAACTATATTCAATAGGCTACTCAATAAAAAAAATAAACAACTACGAGACAAGTATACTTAGAATAATTTTATTTATAATACTTTTAAGTATATTTCGATCAAAAGATTATGTACAAGTATTGGCCACAATATATACTATAGTATAGTATTTTATTCAAAAATAGTATTTTATGCAAAATATTGTTCAGACATTTATAGGTGCCCTTACAAAATCATGTATATTTTCAAGAATACTTTATGTAGTAAGTACTAATATCAATGTATTAATAGTATACTTGTAAGTGTACTATTTGAATAATAGTTGGGACATAAATGACCCACTTGTTAAAGTATAAAAATATACTTTTAAGTACACTTTAAGTGTAACAGTAGTAAACTTTAGTACACAACTAGTTTACAACTGTTTTTTTTTTTGTTTTTTTTCTGCAACTAGCGAACTTATATATATATACTGATAGTTTATTACTAGTTAAATACTTTCAGGACATTTTTTTATTTTATGAAAGTACACTTTGAAGTATACTACAAGTATACTTATAGGTTTTCTTTATAATATAAAATTATAAAATTATTATTGAAAATATAACAATAGTCTACTCAATAAAACAAGTAAACACAACTACGAGACAAGTATACTTAGAATACTTAATTATATTTTTAAGTATATCTCGATCAAATTATTAAGTACAAGTATTGGCCACAATATACTGTTTTCTGTCAGAATATACTGAATATACAATACAATATACTGTATATTTCTGTCATACTTAAGTGTAACTTTAAGTAGTCTATATAAGAAGTACATAAAAAAGTAACTTATTTTTAGTTTACATAAGTATAATAGCACACTTGAATAAATGTCTTTTTTGTAAAGGTGTCCAAATACTTTATATATTTACACTTTGTAATAAGGTTTCATTTGTAAACATTAGTTAAGAGTGAAAAATACATCTAAAGTATTTATTAATCTTAGTTGGTGTAATTTCAACATTTACTAATACATCTAAAGTTGTATCTGAATGTATTTTTATTAACTAAAGTTAACAAAGATTAATAAATGCTGTAATGTATTATTTAACTAACATCAACTAATATATTATTGTAATTTGACAGATTATTATAACCACAGTGATTTAAATCATTTCTCAACATCATTATTATCAAGTTTTAAAGCAGAGATATTAAAAATACAAACATCTGTGCTAAACAAACAAATCAAAACAACTTCATCCTCAGTTTCTGTCAGAAAGAGTATCCGAAATATTCGCTGATTAAGTGATTATAATGATTTATTCGCTCTGAAAATAGTAATAATATAATTAATATAATATTTTAGACCACTGGTGGATGTTGTTTTCCTAAAAAATGACAGAAAGAAACTCACCCGAAACTCTTTGCTCATGAAAACATCGCAGAATCTCTGAAGATCTGAGGAAACTTCAGCAAACGAAAACAGCCTGAAACTGTCACGTGACGCAGGATTCCGTCTCCATGGCGACGGGAGGCGGAACGGCGGGAATGATGCGGTGAGGGAGCAGCTTTACTTATTTCAGCAGCAAAACAAACGTAAGTTTTTACTTTAAAGTTCACACTAGGGGCTAATAGTTTACTCGTTGTGCCATTATGAGTCACTTTATACTTAATCGACCGTTTAATCCAATCTGAACATTCACATTTATACACTAAAAATGTAGTGTCTGTATAGATAAAACCTTATATAAATACTCAGTAAAAACGTTCAGTGAATCTGTTACCGCACTAAAATGAAAGCGTAAACTAGTGTAAATTAGTGTGTAACTTTATAAACTGGTTTAGAGATTAACGACAGATTGTTCAGTTTCTCTGAGGATCTGCTGCCATCTGGTGGACACGATCGGAACTGCAGCTGAGGTGATCATCTGAAGATTAATGCATAATAATAATAAACATCTGTACTGTTTTGATATTAATTCATACCTATGCTCGTTTATCAATTATTTATTTTCTTTTATTTCTATTATTGAAAGAGACCAGATTAGATATGTTACGTTAGGGGGCGCTGAAACGGGCGCAGAAATATTGATGGCAAATTAATATTATAAATGTGTAAAATATTTCATTTCTATTACAGTACATCATTGCGTTTTTGTCTGCTTGCTGAAATACTGTTGGATATGGATATTTTATCAAATAAACTTATTTAATCAAATTTTAATACTTTCAATAATTTAGTTCGTTAATTTATTTTTATTTAGTTATTTTTACATTTGTACTCTTTTTATCTTTTTTTTTTTATTTAAACCAAGTTTTATTTGTTTAGTTATATCACATTTATTTTTTATTTATCTATATGAAATGTTTTTATGTAGTTATTTATTTTTATTACAATCAAATTGTATTTATGTTAATCCATTTATTTTAATCTGAAGTATTTATTAATTTATTTTTTTAATTTAAATAAAATTTTATTTTAATCAATATATTTAAATTTAATGTATTAATTTATTATTTATTTATTTAAATTAAATTGTATTTATGTTTTTATTTATGTTTGTTTTAATCAAATTTATTTATTAATTTTTTACACCGTTTTCTCTAAGTATTTCCACAGACCCCGTCACTCCCTCGTGGCCCCGGACCCCTGAACTGAAGTACTGAAATGGGAGGGATTGGTGGGCCGGACGTGATGATGGGTCTAAATCATTTTCTTTTCATTTTTTATTAAAGTTTCTCAGTGCCAGAATAACTTTAAACAAGGTTAAATCTCATGAACAGAGGAGTCAGAAAGATGATGTACACTTCATAAATCACATCAAGTCCTTTGATTAAAGTCAGATGATCATGTTTATTTGAGCAGTATGTTAAGACCTGCTAACAACAGCAGTTTTATTTGTGTTTTTGTTCTAATATCAGCACTAATTCCTTTAGTCCTGTCCACTAAACAATCAGAGACAAATAAAACAATAAAGGAATCAACAGAGAACAGAAAACAGCGCACCTCTTATGGCCAAACTGAAAATAAAGATGACGAGATTATTTATAGGTCAAAACATAAAACATTAATTTATGTAAAACATTTCTATGTACACAAACACAGGTGACACAGAGGCTTCTGGAAATTTACATCTATGCATTTACACTGCATTAATGCATTAAAGGTACAGTACGTATGTTATCAATCCAGCCCATACTGAACGTCACAGTATAATTGTGCATGTGTTTATCTAATATATAAAACCATTATACGTCTATGTATGTGCTTATTTGCATAGCTGTGTGTGTGCGTGTGTGTGTGTGTGTGTGTGTGTGTGTGTGTGTGTGTGTGTGTGTGTGTGTGTGTGTGTGTGTGTGTGTGTGTGTGTGTGTGTAATGTAGATGGTTACAGCCTTCTAATGAACAACAGCAGATCTCTTTTCAGAAAGACGGACATAACTGATGTGCTCATTGAGAGGCAAGATAGTCTACATTATTAATACTCAGATTAACTTACACACACACACACACACACACACACACTTGTACATTGTGAGGACATTCATTGACACAGCTTCTTACTCTACCCAATTATCACCTGATCCCTAAAACCAAGTCTGACCCTCAAAAAGGCCTTTATAAGGATCTCAGAGAGTGAAGAACGGACTAAATGACCTCACTTTACTCTCTGTGTCACTGATGATGTAGTAGACAAATACACTCACACATACACTCTCACAAACACACACACACATTTGAAGAAGACTCTTCTTAACTTTAATCACATTCTCTGAAGTTTTCTGCACTGCAAAGTAAACATGAGTTTGAGTATTTCTGTCTTGTTTTCCAGTACAAAGATCTAAACATTCTTAAATCAAGATACATTTACTGGAGAAGCAAAATGACTTAAAACTAGGGATGCACCAATATTTATCGGCCGATTTTTGTTCAATTTACAACCATCGGCTGTAGCAGGGAAAAGGCCGATATAACAAACCGATGGTTTATTAAAGGGTTAGTTCAACCAAAAATGAAATTTCTGTAATTTATTACTCACCCTCATGCCGTTCTACACCCGTAAGACCTTCGTTCATCTTCAGAACACAAATTAAGATATTTTTGTTGAAATCCGATTTCAAAACACTGCTTCAGGAAGCTTCTGAGCGTAATGAATCAGCGTGTTGAATCAGCGGTTCGGAATTTTGACAGAATGACAGAATTTTCATTTTTGGGTGAACTAACCCTTTAAAATCGGTATCGGCCACGATAAATCATATCGGTGCATCTCTACTTAAAACAAGAACAAATATCTGCCAGTGGGGTCAGAAAATAATCTTGTTTTCCCTTTGAATCGAGTTTATGTTTCTGACTTCACTGGCAGATATTTGCTTAAATAAAGTCAGCAAAACATGTGTTGGAACTTAGTAACACAGATTGAATATGGCGGTCGAGTGTCAGGAGTCTCAAGGTGCTTTACCGATAATGAGGATACTCATGAGGAAGACCATGATGAAAAATATCCACATGAAGAATCGGTCCATCACCTTGGCGATCTTCTTCCATTCGGCCACTTTCAGGCACGTCGCCTTCTGCTCGCGGAAGCAGTTTGCGATATATTCGACATTCCAGACCAGCTTCGGGTCGCACCCGAGAATTCCACCGTTGCCACGACAACTGCAATAAACACAGCGGTCAAAGGTCAGATGGAAGGCAGCCGATTTGTCATCATCAGGGCAACAGGGGGGCGGAGCTCCTTTGAGCTTCTTCTTGAGGTTCTGTTTGTGGTTCCGAAGGAAGGGCTCGGAATCCTCCGACTGTCCGAACGGTGACGCGCAGCTCTCTCCGACCTCGTAGACGAAGAAGATCTTGGACATGTAGTCGATGATGAGAACTTTGGCCCAGTACGGCACCGGTTTGGCCTCCGCTCCACAGAAATGAATGTTCATGATGAAGATGGTCAGAGAAGTGGACGCTGTGATCATAGTCATCGTCGCTACGTAGTACTTACCTAACAGAGAGAGAGAGCTCAGCGTTAATCTCTTTCTCACTATCTTTTATCTGTCTGAAGAGAAACACTCACTGTCCATCTGATCTCCGATACGGACACACTTCAGAATAGCAAACTATCAGAGGTCAAAATCGAGTAAAAGCTTTTTTGTTTATATTATTTGCATAAAGTGTGGATTAAAGTGAACTAGATGAGTAAAGCTTGACAAAGTCTGAAAGTTTGAAATAACGACATGCACACACAAATATATATAAACAAAGACTATAGAATAACACAAGACGTGTCACTCGTTTTGAATGGGAGAAAGTGTAACGCGCAATATGGCGGAAAAAGTCCTGCCTTCTAAATAAGAGCCAATCACCGACAATGAGACGCGCATTTAGGTCTGTCATTAGATTGATCCAGCCTGAAAAATACAGATTTTTTGTAATGATGCCTAGGATGCCCGAGAGCCGTTTCAAAGATGGCCGCCAAGTGAAATGACTTGTCTTAAAGGTACTTTGATATAAATCACATTTTAAAATTTTCATCATAACATGTATAGTTATTGCTAGCATGTTTTAACATGTTACTAGCATTAATTAGCATGATTCTAACATGATTTAACACAATGCTAGAATGAATTAGCTTGTTGCTAGCATGATTTAGTACATTGTTAGCAAGTTTTAACATGCTGCTATCATTATTTAACATATTGTTAGCACGCTTGATTTAGCATGTTTCTAACATGTTTTAACATTGATAACATGTTGCTAGCATTATTTAGCAAGTTGCTAGCATGTTTCTAACATGATTTAACATTAACTTGTTGCTAGTATGATTTAACACAATGCTAGAATGAATTAGAATTTTGCTAACGTGATTTACCATTTTTCTAGCATGATTTGAAACATTGCAAACATATTGCTAGCATGATTTAGCACATTGCTAGCAAGTTTAAACATGTTGCTAATATTATTTAACATTAGCAAGCTTCAGCTTGTTACTAACTTAACATTGCTAACATGTTGGTAGTATGATTTAACACATTGCTAACATGTTTTAACATGTTGCTAGCATTAATTAGCATGTTTGCCAACATGATTTGATAGCATGATTTAGCATTTTGGTAACATGATTTATTTAACAAATTGCTTGCTTGAATTGGCACACTGCTAACACGTTTTTGCATTTTTCTAGCAAAATTTAACATGTTAACATTAATCAACACACTGCTAGCTTGAATTGGCATATTGTTGGCATGTTTCTTACATGATTTAACACATTGCTAGCATTTTGCTAGCATTATTAAACCATTAACTTAAACCACTAACATGATTTAACATTTCTAGCATGTTATTAGCATGATTTAACATGTTGCTAGTATGATTTAACATTGCTAGCATGTTTTAACATGTCACTAACATGCAATCTCTTTGAATGGGGAAACATCAAATTCTCCAAAACTGTTCGCCAACCTTACGATTACATTTCATATTTGAAATCACCAATGAAATCTAACAACAACCGGCTCATAAATTTAGTTTCTAAACGCTCGAATCATGACAAAAAAAACTGTATTTTTCAGGCTGGATCAAGCTAATGCGCAAGCGCAGACCTGAATGCACGTCTCTTCGGAGGCGCGTGTCTGACTGTTTCTATAGAAACCGGTGATTCTAACGGCCGCTGAAGTGACGCGATGACTTTACCAGTCAGCGATTGGCTCTTATTTAAAAGGCGGACTTATTCCGCCATATTGCGCGTTACGCTTTCCCCCATTCAAAACAATACAAGTGACACGTCTTGTGTTATTCTATAGTCTTTGTTTTAACACATTGCCTGCATGTTTTAGCATGTTGTCCTGTGATAGTTGTTAAGCTTTGCTAGTGAAGTTTTTCGTAATTTTGCTCATCCGGTTTAGAAAAAATGTTAATCTGATCAGTTAGAAAAGATATAACAACCCGAGTCAAAACAGCCTGAAGGTCTGACCAGAGTTTAGTGGTCGCATTAATTTTAGAAATTTGAATTAGATAATTAAAGATTAGAATAGATCATTATAAGAATGATAATATGACCCTCACTAAAACAGCTAATTAATACCAATCACTAGATCAGAGACTCACCGATCAGAGGAACGCTCTCGGAGGGAGGCATGCTCTCCGCCACCATCATCTGAAACACAGTGAGCGCCAGCAGAACGGTCACGCCCAGCGAAACCTTCTCGCCCGAGTCGGCAGGCAGGTAGAAGCCCAGAGGTGCCAGGAAGGAGATGAGGAAACAGGGCAGCAGCAGGTTAAAGATGTAGAACGAGCTCCGCCTCTGCAGCAGAACCGTGTAGGTGATGTCGGGATACGGATCCGAGCAGCAGCCGTACATGATCACGTTCTTAGTGGCCGGCATTCCGTGACATTCCCACTCCACATTCTCCACGAAGTCCGAGAGGTCGCCGCTCTCCATCCCCATGCTGATGTCCACCTGGAGATGAATGGGCGGGTTAGATACCAGATAGTCGCACTTTATAATGCATGTCTGTCACACTATGGAATTATTTAAATGAATCTGTTCTGCACTAGCCTATTACTGTAGTATTAACTACTATGATAAACTTGCCCCTGAAGTGCAATTGTTGTTTTATGTGTCAGTCTCTTTCTGTCAAAGTGGATGATTTTTGCCCAGAATATTGCATCGGTTTTATCACTGTATCTACTCATGGCAATGCTCATGTATTTGGTCTTGGCAGACTAGATTGGTTGCTGCTGATTATGATTTCTGCTGCTGCTGCTGATTATGATTTCTGCTGCTGCTGTTGATTATTGCTGCTGCTGATTTTGATTATTATTGTTGCTGCTGCTGATTATGATTTCTGCTGCTGATTATGATTTCTGCTGCTGCTGTTGATTATTGCTGCTGCTGATTTTGATTATTATTGTTGCTGCTGCTGATTATGATTTCTGCTGCTGCTGCTGATTATGATTTCTGCTGCTGCTGTTGATTATTGCTGCTGCTGATTTTGATTATTACTGCTGCTGATTATGATGATTATTGCTGCTGCTGATTTTGATTATTATTGTTGCTGCTGCTGATTATTGCTGCTGCTGATTTTGATTATTACTGCTGCTGATTATGATGATTATTGCTGCTGCTGATTTTGATTATTACTGCTGCTGATTATGATGATTATTGTTGTTGCTGATTACTGCTGCTGCTGCTACTGTTAATTATTGATGCTGCTAATTATTGATGCCGCTGCTGATTATGATGATTATTGATGCTTCTGTTGATTATTGCTACTGCTCCTGCTGCTGCTGATTTTGATGATTATTGCTGCTGATTATGATGACTATTGCTGCTGCTGATTTTGATAATTATTGCTGCTGATTATGATGATTATTGTTGTTGCTGATTTTGATAATTATTGCTGCTGATTATGATGATTATTGTTGTTGCTGATTACTGCTGCTGCTGCTTATGATGATTATTGCTGCTGATTATGATGACTATTGCTGCTGCTGATGTTGATAATTATTGCTGCTGATTATGATGATTATTGTTGTTGCTGATTACTGCTGCTGCTGCTGCTGTTAATTATTGATGTTGCTTATTGCTGCTGCTGCTGCTTATGATGATTATTGATGCTTATGTTGATTATTGCTGCTTCTGTTGATTATTGCTGCTGCTCCTGCTGATTTTGATGATTATTGCTGCTGATTTTGATGATTATTGATGCTGATTATGATGATTATTGCTGCTGCTGATTTTGATAATTATTGCTGCTGATTATGATGATTATTGTTGTTGCTGATTTTGATAATTATTGCTGCTGATTATGATGATTATTGTTGTTGCTGATTACTGCTGCTGCTGCTGTTAATTATTGATGCTGCTTATTGCTGCTGCTGCTGCTTATGATGATTATTGATGCTTCTGTTGATTATTGCTGCTGCTGATGTTGATAATTATTGCTGCTGATTATGATGACTATTGCTGCTGCTGATTTTGATAATTATTGCTGCTGATTATGATGATTATTGTTGTTGCTGATTTTGATAATTATTGCTGCTGATTATGATGATTATTGTTGTTGCTGATTACTGCTGCTGCTGCTTATGATGATTATTGCTGCTGATTATGATGACTATTGCTGCTGCTGATGTTGATAATTATTGCTGCTGATTATGATGATTATTGTTGTTGCTGATTACTGCTGCTGCTGCTGCTGCTGTTAATTATTGATGTTGCTTATTGCTGCTGCTGCTTATGATGATTATTGATGCTTATGTTGATTATTGCTGCTTCTGTTGATTATTGCTGCTGCTCCTGCTGATTTTGATGATTATTGCTGCTGATTTTGATGATTATTGATGCTGATTATGATGATTATTGCTGCTGCTGATTTTGATAATTATTGCTGCTGATTATGATGATTATTGTTGTTGCTGATTACTGCTGCTGCTGCTGTTAATTATTGATGCTGCTTATTGCTGCTGCTGCTGCTTATGATGATTATTGATGCTTCTGTTGATTATTGCTGCTGCTGATTTTGATGATTATTGCTGCTGATTATGATAACTATTGCTGCTGCTGCTGCCGTTGATTATTGCTGCTGCTGTTAATTATTGCTGCTGATGAATATGATCACTATTGCTGCTGCTGTTAATTATTGATGCCTCTGTTGATTTTTGTTTCTGCTGCTGCTGCAGAGCAAGTATGAACATGCTACTGCTAGATACACAGACACACTGCTGTGAGTATGTAAGATATGCTGCTGCTGCATGAAAATACATCAATCCTGTAGCAGATCTAGACAAGTGGAGCTGGGGAGGTGGAGGGTTTCAGAGGAACTCTGAGGACTAGCTTACAGCAAACACTGAACCAAATTATTTAAATGTTGAGCAAGCAATCTCATTGGCTGCTGGATAAGAAGAGACCATTCAACTTGTGCCATGCGGTAATGATGTGATTGCTTGCAGATTGCACCTCTCAGACTGTGCCCTCTAGAGTTTCACAGCTGAACTAGATATTCATAGAAAACTGGGGTGTATGATAGAAATTTGTGTATTTTACATGTTTTGTTTGTTTGTTTGTTTTTTCAGAATGCTCATTTGAAAAGTAAAGGCATATACCATATATTAAGTGAAGAACATATGTTATGCAATTATTTATTTTATTAGGAAAATACCAAAGAAGTGGACTCTTTGCAAACCAAATTTTTCACATTTTATATAATGGCTATACATAAACCCTTTGAAACAAACTAAAAACAAATAATATACTGAAAACTTTTAATGCTTTTAAAGCACTGAAATTTGCTTTTTTTTTTTTTTCTTTCTGGCAGCTAATGTTAATAATGTGATTATGTAAAACCTCTTGTTCTTGTGGCATTGAATTAAACAAATTCTTGGCCAGAATTAACTGTAAACTGGACTAGATTTGTATCTGACTTTAAAAACTTTTTTAGTCACCACCAGGACAATCTGACGATAATCTCACCAAATTTTGTGCCGATACGTCAAAGCTTTCAAGTCTAGACGCAAATCTTTTTTTAGTTTGTTTCAGTTTACATTTATTTTATTTCAGGAAATTAAAATATTTTTCATGGTTTTGGTTTTAGTAAACTATAATATCCCTGAAATGTGGGTATTTTACAAAAGATTTCATGCACTTCTAAAAATGAATTTCTTCCTCATTATTTTTGTCCGGTTTTCAGGTACAAATATCTGAACATTCTTAAATCAAGATTCTTAAATCTTTAGATATTTGTACTGGACAAAAATACTGAGGAAGAACATTTTTTTGCAGTGTTCAGATGTTTGTTTAACATAGTGCTCAGAACATTGAGAACTTAACTATGAACTTTAAAAACATTAAAAGACCATGTTGCACTAAGATAGTTTCCTTAAGATCTTTTATCAAATACAAATACAATTATACAGACCTTGTTTGTTTGAAGAACAAGTTGGCTAGTCGGGCTAGTTCGTTCCTAACATTATCCAAATGTTTGGGACATGGTACAGCTGAGGATGTCTGTCAGATGTAATATATTGTGTTTGGTGTTTGTACCTGGTTTCCATTGTAGGTCCATGAGCCGAAGGTAAGGTTGCACTGCTGGCTGTCGAAGGGAAAGTAGGATACATCCACCACACAGGAGCTCTTAGTGATGGCCGGAGCGTCCCACGTGATCTCACCATTATACCGCAATACCACATTAGTGTCCACCGGCCCGGAGAAATCATCATCCGCCCTGCGAGAGCACACGTGTGTTTTGAAGAGGAAAACACAGAGAGAGAGAGAATTCAAGTTAAAGAGGACCTATTAGGCCTTTTAAAAAGTCTTGATTTAGTTTTTTGTGCTCTACTAGATAATGTTTTCATGCTTGAATGTTGATTATTCTCCTCATATCCTCCATTGTTGCAGCTCCTCTTTTCCCAGTCTGTCAGTAACGCTCTGTTTAGTTCCTGTCTCTATGAAGCCCCTCCTTCTGAAAAGCACAATGTGCTCTGATTGGTCGGCTGGAGTAGTGTGTTGTGATTGGTCATTTGGGAAATGTCCCGCCCCTTACCATAACCACCAGTTTCAACACACTACTAACTAACTCAACCAGGCCCCGCCCCTTTATTCTCTGTATTAATTATTTAAATGAGGAATATTGTGAAGAAAGGATCTGATCATTTTCCTCGCTGCAGCTGTATAGAGACATCAACGGAAAAAGTAACAGGAAAGCCAATGTGTGCGTGAACGTACTGGCGTACTTGTTATACAGCACCAGGTCTGGTCTCCACACGAGGCTGCTGGGAATGCGAATCACCTCCAGACCGTCATACTCCTCTTTATTCCACTTCAGGTAGGCGTCATGCCACGTCTGTCTGATCCACAGATACGCAATTAACACCTGGTTCCTCTCGTCCTGCACAGAGACGGACAGGTTATGTTGAGATTGTGATGTACAGGGTGATTCTCCACTTTACACTCTAAAATCTTAAAGAATTAAACCACTGCTTTATCTTTGTGTTCAAACATTTACACATGCAAGGTTAATCACATTAGCAGTTTGGAAATTATGTTTCATATTTGTGTTAAAACATCACATGACCTTAAAATAAAGATCTGATTTTGGTTTTGATCAACCTTCTACTAGATTTTAATATGTGTGATGAAGTCATTCACATTGTCCTTTCTTTCTCTATTCCTTTCACACACACTATGCCTGTATGATGTTACTAAAGGTCAGTTGAGCAGAGACACTCAGACTGCTGTTAATATTAGATGCCAACCAGAGACAGAGAGAGTGAGAGAGAGAGAGAGAGAGAGAGAGAGAGAGAGAGAGAGAGAGAGAGAGAGAGAGAGAGAGAGTGAGAGAGAGAGAGAGAGAGAGACGATGGCTATATATATATATATATCACATACGCACTCTTAAAACGGTCTTTATTGGCATCTGTGGTTCCATCAAGAACTTTTAACATCTATAAACCTTTTTCATTGCACAAAAGGGTTCTTTAGAGTGAAAAAAGAAAACCCACTTTTGGAAACTTTATTTTTAAGTGTGTTTGATGTCGCTTTTGGAACAACTTTTGCAACCTTTATTTTTAAGTGCGTATGATGTCACGTGATTGACAGCTACAAAAACCCACTTTTGGAACCTTATTTTACATGTGTATGATGTCACATGATTGACAGCTGTGAAAATAACTTTTGGAAACTTTAATTTTACGAGTATATGATGTCACTTTTGGAACCTTTATTTTTTACAAGTGTATGATGATGTGTGATTGACAGCCACGAAAACCCACGTTTGGAACCTTTATTTTTTTTACAAGTGTATGATGTCATGGCTAGTTCTTCTACTACTAAGACACACATTTCCCATCATGCACCAATAAACGAATGATGAGTTTCTGACCATGTCTTTGATCTGAGACAGCGTGACCTGCAGCGTGACGTTGAGGGTTTTGTCGGTGTCGTCCACCGGTCGCAGAGCAGTGGAGTAATTCTCCATCAGATCATTCAGGAGTTTGTGTGCGTATCGACCCTGAGCACAATGAGCAACTGCAGAAACATGTTAGAAATGTTAGAAATCCCTCCAGATGATCAACACAGGATAAATGAACATAAAAGCTATATATATATTTAATGAATTATTTCACCATTTTCTGTAACTGAACATGCAAACAAAATAAAATGACTCATTTTACTTCATTACATTTTGATTTCAGTTTTTCTTTGACTCTGGATCTCAACTGTTTTAGGTTGTATCTGATATAAAGTAAAGCTCTCAGACTAAAACACAAACCCCTTCTGGAAAGATCAACATTTTCATGTTACATTATTCTGGTTATTGCTGGTTTGGTGCTGTCATGATCACCAGTTGGAGTGCCCTAGTTAGCCATTAGAGGGCACTCCAACACGGACTATTTCTCACCACACTTTTGGACTTCATTTCCCATAACCCACTTCCCGGACTCATTATCCCTTCATTGCACCCAGCTGTTTTGTGTTTGTTCATTAGTGTCTGTCTATTTATACCTGGTTTGTTTCTGTTTTTGTTATTGTGGTTTAATTTACGGTCACCGGCTTCTGTTTGTGTTTTTCTTGTTTTTGTATGGACTGTTCTGTGGAGTTTGACCCTTGCCTGTTTTTGGATTACCCCATTAAAGCTGCATTTGGATCTTACCTTCTTGTCTCTGTGCCATTACTTGACAGGTGCTGGTGGCCATTAAGTTATGAAAACATTATTTCTGAATGTTCAAAAAGTCATTTTTTTAAAATGTTCTATAAATGTTTTTCTTTGTTATGTGAACTTTAAGGGAACATGCCATTTTATCGTTCTTCAAACATTATGTGAACGTTACTTTAGAATGTTCTTTGAACGTTCTGAAACAAGTGACATTTAAAAAATGTTAGATGAACATCCTACTAAAACGTTTCAGAAAAACATTCAATGAACAATATATAAATAATGTTGACTACATAACTGTGAATCATTACTGAAATAACATTTGTTTATATCTTGACAGAACGATTGCTAAATTTCTGAGAATGTTTCCTGTTAGCTGGAAAACGGATGGAACAAAAGTAATGTGTCAAAGAGCCAACAATATTCATAGTATGCCAGGTTTTAAAACAATTTTAACACATCCATGTTTTCTTTCTACAGTAATGGGTCGGTTATAACAACAGCACCGTTTGCACCATTTTGGGATAAATTTGAGATTTCTAAAACCGTTTATAAATGTGAGAATATTGTCAAATTTTAAGACGCTTAGCAAAAAAACTAACAGTCTGTCAACTTTCCTCCGTCTCCTCTACTGCGTAACAATATTAAAACATTTAGATATGTTTAAATAATAATTTAAGACAATTTTTAAAGCTTAAAACAAGAACATATATCTGTCAATGGAGTCAAAAAATGAACTTAATTTGTTCACGTTTAAATAAACTTTTTCTGATAATTTACTCACCTCCATGTCATCCAAGATGTCCATGTCTTTCTTTCTTCAGTCATAAAGAAATGAAGGTTTTTGATGAAAACATTCCAGGATTTTTCTCCTTATAGTGGACTTCAATGGCCTCCAGATGGTTGAAGGTCAAAATTACAGTTTCAGTGCAGCTTCAAAGAGAAATAAGAGTGCTATCTAGAGAAACCATTGGCCATTTTCAAAAAAAAAAAAAAAATACAACTGCATATGCTTTATAAACAAAAAATATCTTTCCGCATTCTTCAAAACACTTACGCTGTATGTGCTACGCCTTCCCTATTCTACTTACAGAAGGAACGCGGCGCCAGTTTCGTTTTTTCCCGTAAGTAGAATAGGGAAGGTGTAGGACATACAGCGTAAGCTTTTTGAAGAATACGGAAAATGGAAGCATGTGCAAGCCGATCATATGTGTTTATAAAGCATATACAGTTGTATTTTTTTTTTTTTTTTTTTTTTTGAGCAATAGTTTCTCTAGATAAGACTCTTATTCCTCATCTGGTGTCATTTAAAACTGTAATTTTGACCTTCAACCGTTTGGGCTCCACTGATGTCCACTATTCATCAAAAACCTTCATTTCTTTTATACTGACAAAAGAAAGACATGGACATCTTGGATGACATGGAGGTGAGTAAATTATCAGGAAAGGTTTATTTAAAAGTGAACTAATACTTTAATTCAAAGGGAAAACAAGATACTTTTCTGAACCCACTTACTCTTTTTTTTTAATTGACAAAAAGTCACTTAATTTTGATACATTTTTAAGAAAACAAAATATCTTAAGTCATTTTGCTTCCCAATAAATCTTGATTTAAGAATGCTTAGATATTTGTTCTGGAAAACAAAACATTAATAAGAAATTATACTGCGCTGTATGTTAAAATACACCATTTTGATAAATAACTTCACTCAACTGATTAAGTAACCCAGAGAAAAAAACATTCTAAAACGCTTTTGTTGAACATTTAATGTTTCTATTTGTTTCAGAACGTTCAAAGAAGATTCAAAAGTAACGTTCCCAAAAATGTTTGCAAAATTCTGAAATGGAATGTTCGCTAATCGCTCGCATGACGTTAAACCCATATCACAGAACATTCAAAATAACGTGGGAACGTTAACAAAAAGCCCTTAGAACATATTTTTGTAATCTGGGAAGAACATATTGCTTAATTAGCTACCACTACCAAACCAGCCTGGAATTAATCTGCTAGAATATCTCACCTTCAGCGAGCAACAACGCAGAAAAGAACAGCATCTCCACCCAGATCCTCTCCATCACCCTGAGCAGAGATCATCCGCGGCAGTGCTGCTCTGTTCTGGCCCGTTACGCGCTGGATCTGCCGTCAGGCGTTTAGGACACTGGAGCTCCGGGTGTCGCGTTGCGCTCCGGGTAACCAAATGCTCCGCTATTCAGCTGTCAATCACGCGCGCAACAGGTGGGCTCGCGGACAGGTAACAGATGATGTGGGGATGGAGACGGAAATGACACCTTTAACAGTACATGTCCTGAAATAACACGGGAGCGAAATGCAATCTAGGTCATCTCTCTAGCGCGCCTTTGGTTTAGTTTTTGATGTTAAAAGCGCGTTTTAATCCCGTGTTGCGGGAAGGTGAAGCAGTTTACCCGTCCTTTCAGCACAAAGATACGCATCTAGCCAACAGAAACACGACAAAACGGGCGTTACCTGAGAATCCGGATCAGTTTGGACTGGAACCAGAGGACCGGAGCTCAGTGTAATACTATGGTACTTTAATAGAAACAGAGGTTCTGAATGATTACCATAAGCATGTCACTGTAAATTGCTTCAACTACCTATAGGCAAACGTCCAAAAATATATTATTACTACTATGTCTGAATACTGTATATAAAATCCAAAAATAGTAAAACAAGTGATATATTATGCCATGATCATATATTCAGAGAGAAAGACATCTGTATGAACCTGCAGTCAGTGCAAAATACAGATCATCCAAACATCACATGCTCAGCCATGAAACTAGTGTTTATTTCACTATTCCACAAAGCAATAATAAATAAAGGCATTGCCACATTGCTTTAATTTATACAGACTTTAATAGCTTTATTTACAGATGAACTCTCGTCTTTCGTATATTTGCATGTGTGAGTGTTTTTTCCAGTCTTGAATGTTTGAGATTAACATCTATGAGTGAAGGTACCATTTTTGACACTGTAGTTTTAAAAATGTTTTCCAGATTAAAGGGCCAATGATTGTGCGGGAGGGAGAAAGACTGCAGTGCTGATTGGGTGTGTGTGTGTGAGGGGGCGGGGCTACAGTCGGGCTAGAGTCAGATTTCTGGACTGTGAGGGAAATGATGATGATGATGAGGAAGATTGTAAGAGTGAAAGAAAAAAAAGGCACATCCAAACCAAAATAAGTAAACAAAAGAAAGAGATAGAAAAGAAAAAAGATGAAAGTAAACGTGTCTTTTACTCACGCTCATGTTGTTCCGAACCTGCATTTTTACTGCAAAATTACCAGCCGCTTTCTTGGTACAGAGAAAGAGCAGCGTGAACATTCAGCTAAACTACTGAAGAAATACAAGTTCAGATCAACATGAAGACGACATTTTCAGTTTGGGATGAACTATTTTGAATGAAGGAATGGAAAAGATGGAGAGAGTACAGGAGGATAAAGAGAACGAGAGAGAAAACAGGGTTTGTGATGAAGGAAGAGGGTGGGATTGTGTCGGATAAGGTGCTTTGGCCCCTCAGGTTGGACTCAGTTGCTGAGCAGCAGTTCTGTCGCCGTCTCCACGTCCCATGATTTCGACGACAGCGCCACTATTACTGCGTTCTGCAGAGAGGAAAAGACGTGATTCTGAGGGGAGGAAATACTCGTTGCACAATTACTACATCTACTAAATAGTATGAAAAATCACATTTGTGGTATTTAAATCAGAGCAAGTGCATTTGCGCAAGCTTTTTTTGCATAGAAGTGCTACAGAAGAAGCCTGGATATCAGGGAACGTTCTCAGAACGTTCTGACTAGGTTATGAACAAACGTTCTTTCAGTAACATTAACAGAATATTCAATCAAACTTATCTGGTCTTTAATAATGTCCTCAAAGTATTAGCACAAAAACATTATTCATGGAACGTTTTTTTCTGAAACATTTTTAAATGTTACTATTTGTTTCAGAACGTTCCGAGAACATTCAAAAGTAACATTCCCTTTTGATTGAAGAATGCTGAAATGGAACGTTCTCTTAACATTCGTATAACCAAGAATTTGAAACATTTTGAACATTCAAAAATAAACATGTTGATAAGTGTTTCAGCAAGCGTGTGTTTATTTCCTCACTTTCTCAAAGCCCATAGAGCAGAGTTTGTCTATTTTGCGTGTGTAGTCCGGGCTGGAGACGGGAGCTCCTGCGTAAACATGTGACCAGAGTCGAGCCGTCTGTTTGAACATCTCTGGGTTCTGTTTATACTGTGAGACAGGAAATAAACAGAATGAAAAGAGGACAGCCTAATAAAATCAACCGCCCTCTATCAGAATCCCTCCCAGACTCAATTTTCACGGCCGTGTTTACTTTAATTAACAAGTAAAACAATCTTTTCTAGCAGACAGCTTTCTGAATTGCACGTTTGTCATGTCAGTCATACATGTAAAACTATGATGGGACAATACAAAAGTTTGATGGAAGTAAGATTTTTAAAAATGTTTTTGAAAGAGTCTCTTCTGCTCTCCAAGGCTGCATTTATTTGATCAAAAATACAGTCAAAATTGTGAAATATTCAATTACTGTCAAAGGTATTGGGAAAACCACTAGACCCAGACCCAATTCGGGCTATTTTTGGTGCCAGTAGTGACAATGAGGAGCTGTCTGAAAATCAGTGTATTGCACGTGGAGTTATTAGACTCTTAGCACGCAGATTGATTTTGCGTAATTGGAAACAAAAAAATCCACCTCACTGCTCTGTCCTGATTACAGATGTTATGCACCACCTTCAGCACGAAAAGATTACATTTTCTTTAAAAAAACAAGACTGATGAACTTTTTATTAATTATTTTAATAAGACAGCAATAATTAAACCCTAACCCCACTATTTTTATTTTTTTTCCTTCTATATCATTACCAGTGTTAAAATATAAACCATTTACATATGAAAGAATATTATTGCATACTGTATCAGGAAAGTGAATTTTGTTGGAATTTTTCATTGTGCCAATGTTAAAAACCAATAAATAGAATGTTCCAAAAAAAATTTGTGAAATATTATAACTTAAATCAGCTGTTTTCTATGTGAATATATAGTAAAGTGTAATTTATTCCTGTGATGGCAAAGCTGAATTTTCAGCATCATTACTCCAGTCTTCAGTGTCACATGATCCTTCAGAAATCATTCTAATACGATGATTTGATGATCAAGAAACATTTATGATTATTCTGATTTTTTTATTAATAGAAATTCAAAAGAACAGCATTTATTTAAAATATTATCTTTTGGAACATTATAAATGTCTTTACTGTCACTTTTAATCAATTTAATGCATCCTTACTGAATATTAATTTAAATATACATACAAATATATATAAATAGGTGGATGGAAACATAGCTAGTCAGTGCTCACATTTAATTAATTAAATCATTGCCTTTTGAAGTTTAACAATCACATTAGGACGTATCATGATTCCTGTCTTTCTGTCCCCAAATTTAATACGTCTTAGTGTAAAAAAAAAATAGTTATACCATTTAAGATATTCAAGACTTTTTGTGGCTTTAAAATCGATCAAACTAAATTTAATTCACCATGAAATCAAAATAGACAATTCTTGTTTTTTTAAACACTGAATATTGCAGTGATTATTATAAATGATTAATCAGCGCACATCATTGTTTTAAATTCATGTTCCTCGTAATCTTGAATCAGAATGACTTCCCCTCTTCTTGCAGCATCTCTTCTCTGATGACGAGGGCGGAGCAACCTGTCACTCACATCAGATCCACCAACAGCAAACCACAACCATCCAATCAATTAAATCAAGCCCCGCCCTACATTTGTTCTTGTTCAGAAGTGTTTCACTCTGATATACGGCACAGTAGAGAAGAAAAGACCAGCGCAGCTTCAGTTTCATGACGACTTTTAGGACCCACCGGGGTCGCTTTACCACTAGAGATTTTGCTATAGTATTTGTACGGCCACTTTTTGTTGCGCATTCCCGACACAAACTCACATTTACCTGATTGGCGACTACTGCGTCCTGTGGATCATCTGGTTCAGCCGCGGCCAGAAGAGCCTGTAGTGACAGTAACACTGTTCGGAGGGTCATGGCTGCTGCCCTGAAACACACACACACACACACACACACACACACACACACAGAGAAAATATTTAATCAGTTTCAGCGTTTACTGTTGCTTCAGAGCTCTATAGTGCGTTCAGTAAGATCTTACCACTGGTCCTTCAGGATGTCCAAGCAAATGGCACCTGTTACCGAGCTGATGTTGGGATGCCAGATCTTCGTTATAAACCGAACCTGAAAAACATCAGTGGAATTAAGACCCTTTTTGCTTCTTGTATCTTGATTAATGAATGTACTGGAAAACAAGACAAAATACTGACAAAGAACATCATTATTTTTTGCAGTGTAAAGTGTTAAAATAAAACTTGTTCTGCCTTCTTTAGTCTTAGGCTACTGAACTTATAGTGCTGATCATGAACTACTTACTCCACAGCACTCCTGACCAACAGTACCCTCATATCACACACCACATCAACACTAGCATATGCTTTTGTAAGTTAAACTAGATTAGCCAGTGTTTATCCCTGCAGACCAGCAGATCATCCTCTACATGAGGAACATCAGATGGGATCAATGTGACGTCTGCAGCTGGACGCCCCTCACGCCGCTCCCGTTACTCACCTTTGGCGGATTAAATGGATACGTCTCTGGAATTTTAATTTCTAGCTGATATCTGCCACCTACAAATGAGGAAAAGACAGAAAGTCACATACAACATCATGTAATATCAGGAAGATCCATTGCTAGAGCTTTGGAGTTTGGAAATATCATTAATTTGGTTTCATCTGCATTTAAAACCAGTTTAAGTGACGAGACTGTACAATATCAAATGCTGATTGCAAGTGTTGGAGAGCTTGTGAAGCTGATGATGCACAACAATAAATGGCAGTATCATCTGTAAAAAGATGATATCTAGCATTGGGAATGTTATCACAGATATTATTTATGTAGGGTAAAATGGGACTAAAAGGCACCTTTGATTTTATTTTCCTCTTAACCACTAGATGGCACAAAAACTTGCTGCAGCACTTTCCTAAACATCTGCTTTTCAAAATGCACGTGCAAATTTGTCTGATCCTTGACGCGATCGCGGGCAGCAACGCAAAGTTGATTCTGAGGTAGTTTGATCTAATATTTTATGTTTTTTAAAATGTTGTTGATTTAAGTAGCAAATAAGAATCCATTAAATTAATGTTTGTATTTTCAGACAAAGGTCTCCTTAATGATTTTCAGTTTTGTTCAAGGTAATTCAAGCAACAGTTTTTCAATAACAGAAGAATATGTAAAAGTATGGTATTTGGGGTAAAAAGCGCCCCTGCTGTTGGGGCAAAAGGCACATAATGAACAGCTGACTGACTTTTCTATTTCTTGACATGACATGGTTAGATTCACATAGCAAATATCATATATCAAATTGGGTATCCATCTTAGAGATAATACCCATATTCATGAAACAATCATATTAATCATATCATAATAAAATATCATTTTATATATTGTTTAACATATTGTTACTACTGTAAATCTATATTATGGGATCTCCTTCAATGCTTTCAGAATCTTTACTTTTGAAAATAATTTTGTTTCTGTATTTTTAAAATCTATTTTTATATTTTATATATAAAAATATATATCACATAGGCCTATTTTAATGACAGTATATTTATTGAACTAAAATGAATTCTTTTATTTATCAAAATAAACAGAAAATAGTACAAACTTTGCTAAAGTGATTCTTTTGAACAAGTATTAACCTAGTCATTATTAAAAACATATAATTTTAGCTAAAGTATTTGTATGAACACTGTGTGCCTTTTACCCCCTCACCACCTCATACATTTATAAGATTTTTAAACAAAATTAACCACTTTATGATTTTTTTTTCACACAAAATATGTTGCTCCATCAATGTTCAATACAAACATATATATTTTTCCTGCAATCATATACTTTGAGAGTAGTGAAAAGCACAATTTTTCTTAAGGTGTGCCTTTAGCCCCGTTGTACCCTACAAGGAAAATAAAATGGGTCCCAGAACAGACCCCTGAGGGACTCCTTCAGAGACAGACCAACAATTGCAAGTCTTTTTAAAAGAATGTCATGATCAACAGTGTTAAGCCTTCGATAAATCAAGGAAAAGAGTTGAACAAATTTGTTTACTATCTAAGGCATTAATAATGTCACTAAACACTTTAATAGCAGCAGTAATGGTGCAATGCTGCATTCTAAAACCAGATTGAAAAGCAGAAAGTTTTTATATCCACAACTATATATATTGTTCATAACAATAATGCAAAATACAGTTTGACAGCTGTTTGTAGGAGCTATTGGCAGGTGTGGCAAAACATTTGGACCCTGCGTATTACAGATGGTCTATAAAAATTAAAGCATGCATCTGATATTTGTGCACGATCAGTTAAGACAGAAACATAGACAACAGATCAGATCAATCTCTTTTCTCTCACCTTCATAAGGCGTGTCTGGCGGTCCTGCGATTTCCCCCCTCAGTTCTGTAAAATTCTCATCCACTAAATCCACCTTGATCTGGTTTTTACTTGTCTGTGAAAATAAAAAGAAATGTCAGGAAAATTAGTCAACAACTGAAAAAACTAAAAAAAATAAAAATCCATTCCACATAATTCTGCCGCTTTCGTCCACAAAATGAGAGCAGAAAACGCCTAGAAAAGTCTGAATTAGGTTTCCAAGGTTGGGACGCTATTTGTTTTCTTGACACCCTCAAAAATACACAGACTGCAAAATTTAAATTCGAAGCTTGAAATTTAAATGCCAAAATACTATTAAAGGGTTAGTTCACCCAAAAATTAAATTTCAGTCATTAATTACTCACCCTCCTGCCGTTCCACACCCGTAAGACCTTCGTTAATCTTCAGAACACAAATTAAGATATTTTTGATGAAATCCGATGGCTCAGTGAGGCCTGCATAGCCAGCAATGACATTTCCTCTCTCAAGATCCATTAATGTACTAAAAACATATTTAAATCAGTTCATGCGAGTACAGTGGTTCAATATTAATATTATAAAGTGATGAGAATATTTTTTGTGTGCCAAAAAAAAACAAAATAACTTTTCAACAATATCTATATGTGTCGATTTCAAAACACTGCTTCAGAGCTATCAAACGGCTAAACTGCTGAAATCACGTGACTGTCACTTCGATTCACTGATTCGATTCGTAAAGCTCCAAAGCAGTGTTTTGAAATCGGCCCATATAGATATTGTTAAAAAGTCGTTATTTTGGGGGGTTTTTGGCGCACAAAAAATATTCTCATGGCTTTATAATATTAATATTGAACCACTGTACTCGCATGAACTGATTTAAATATGTTTTTAGTACATTAATGGATCTTGAGAGAGGAAATGTCATTGCTGTGAATGCAGGCCTCACTGAGCCATCGGATTTCAACAAAATTATCTTAATTTGTGAGTAATAAATGACAATATTTTCATTTTTGGATGAACTAACCCTTTAAATCCGATAGCACATGTACATCTCAGACACGTCTATTTGTGTTTACATCTGGAAGACGTATTTTTTAGAGTGTTTGCTGATCTGAAATAAGACGTTTCCTGTCAGATGTCAAATAGATGTTTAGAAAATGTCTTTAAGATGTTTGATTTAGAATGCATGTAAAACTGACATCTTAAAGACGTCTATCAGATGTTTGTAAACAGGAGATGCTTTCAGATGAAGTGATCTTTAACAGACATCTCGTGATATCTGGGATCCAAAGTGAAAAATCCCCCAAACTTCACAACTAAATCAAAAATATTCAAACCCAACAAAGTCCAACTCGCCAAATTTCAAAAGGACCAACTCTTGCAAAAACATCCCAGCCAGTTTTTTTTATCAAAAAATATTATAATAAAACATATTTTTGCTAAATAGGATACTGTAGTAAAGTCATGATACAGTGATGGCATCAGAAGGTAAAAGATCATTAAAAAACATGATGGTTTTGGTACCATGGTAATACTACGGTATTTTTGGCACATCATTTGTGACTGACAGTTGTGACAACTTAACAATGCCTTACTCAGAGCTCACTAGAGTTTGTTATACCCAACTAAACCTATCATTTAAGTTAAATAAATACATAATGAAGGATCAGATCAGAGATTTAGATGGTCAATTCAGTTCAAGTTTTAAATTCACTCAATACACACATTAGTACATCATCACACACATTATTTAAAATTTTTACATTAATAATAAGTCATAAATGGAGGTTTTAATGTAAATTAGAGTTCGTAATACAATGACAACAATCCTCAATCTTATCATTGTTGTGATTCTGTCGATGCTATATCACTTCTGTCAAAACTGCCGTAAAAGTTTAAAAGCCTGTCAGCCCACACAAATTAACCCAAATATTAACTGTCGTGCGTCTAAAATGTTGTTTTTAACGTCAAATGTGATGTTTTAAAGCGTGAATGTGTGTTTATGAAGCATTAGCTGGCCTTCAGTTAGCACGCGGCTAATCACACACGGGCCTTTATTAAAAACACCACAAACACACCTGAATACACATCAAACCACTGAATAAACACTCCAGAATCGATTAAATAAGCACATTTAAACCCCAGAGCTGTGTTGAGACTCGTTTCGGCGGGTTTAGGCTCGTTTTAATGCGGTTCGGCCTGGACGGGACAAACATCCCATACTATTCCCCCGAATCGCCTCTCCGACACCCCAAACACACATTAAACTGCATTATCTCAATGAACGAGACTAATCACAGCTTCCGGATTCGGTCCGGATCAGCTGCATGTGTCTGATCCGTCCATCATCTCACATGATTAAATGCACATGTGTGAGTCGTGATGATTGATTGACAGCTGTCAGGTGAAACGCACACGTGTGTGTATATGTGTTAAACGAACCTCTTCGCTTTTCAGAACCTCTTTAAACTCCCGTTTGATCCGCTGGACCGCGATGTTGGCCATGCTGTTCATACACCACCAACACACACACCTCTCTCTCTCTCTCTCTCTCTCTCTCTCTCTCTCTCTCTCTCTCACTCTCTCACTCACTCACTCACTCACTCACACACACACACACACACACACACACACACACACACACACACACACACACACACACACAGTTCACAATAAAAATGTGCAAAAGTGCAATAACAGTAGTTTTTGCACATGTATCCAGTAATCTGTACGTAATCTGATTATACACTACCGTTCAAAAGTTTGGGATCGGTAAGATTTTTAATGTTTTTTAAAAAAGTTTCGTCTGCTCACCAAGGCTGCATTTATTTAATTAAAAATACAGTAAAAACAGTAATATTGTGAAAAAATTTACAATTTAAAATAACTGTTTTCTATGTGAATATATAGTAAAGTGTAATTTATTCCTGTGATGCAAAGCTGAATTTTCAGCATCGTTACTCCAGTCTTCAGTGTCACATGATCCTTCAGAAATCATTCTAATATGCTGATCTGCTGCTCAAGAAACATTTAATGTGTACAATTGTACAAAATATTTGTGTACAATATTTTTTTTTCAGGATTATTTGATGAATAGAAAGTTCAAAAGAACAGTGTTTATCTGAAATCTAATCTTTTGTAACATTGTAAATGTCTTTACTGCCACTTTTGATTGATTTAATGCATCCTTGCTGAATAAAAGTATTCATTTCTTTAATTTCTTTTCAAAAAAATAAAAATAAAAATTCTTACTGACCACAAACTTTCGAACAGTAGTGTATAATGTTACAAAAGCTCTTTTGAACTTTGTATTTATCAAGGAAACCTGAAAAAAAAAATTGTTTTCAGCATTGATAATAATCATAAATGTTTCTTGAGCAGCAGATCATCATATTAGAATGATTTCTGAAGGATCATGTGACACTGAAGACTGGAGTAATGATGCTGAAAATTAAGCTTTGCATCACTGGAATAAATTACTTTATAAAAATATATTCAAACAGAAAACAGTTATTTTAAATTGTAATAATATTTCACAATATTACTGTTTTTACTGTATTTTTAATTAAATAAATGCAGCCTTGGTGAGCAGAAGAGACTTCTTTTAAAAACATTAAAAATCTTACCGATCCGAAACTTTTGAACGGTAGTGTATAATCAGATTCCACAAATCAAGTATGTGTAATTAGAGTAAATTACTTTTTAAAATACTCAGACTACAGTTACTTTTTTATGGATTACATGATTACATATTATTTACACAATGGCAGTAAGTTGTTCACAATTCATTGATTCTCCTAATGTTTCATTCATTCTCCTAATGTTTCATCAATTCATTGATTCTCTTTTTTCATAATAATTATTAATTATAATAAACCTGCTGCTTATTTTCGTGATTCTTCGAGTTTTTCTGGCGGTGAGAGGGAAATATAGATAAAATATAGATGAATATATATGAAATATTGATGAAATATATATATATATGAAATAATAATAATATAATAATAATAATAATAGATGAAATATAGATGAATATATATGAAATAATAATAATATAATAATAATAATAGATGAAATATAGATGATATATATGAAATAATAATAATATAATAATAATAATAGATGAAATATAGATGGATATATATGAAATATTGATGAAATATATATATATATATATGAAATAATAATATAATAATAATAATAATAGATGAAATATAGATGAATATATATGAAATAATAATAATATAATAATAATAATAGATGAAATATAGATGATATATATGAAATAATAATAATATAATAATAATAATAGATGAAATATAGATGGATATATATGAAATATTGATGAAATATATATATATATATGAAATAATAATATAATAATAATAATAATAATAGATAAAATATAGATGAATATATATGAAATATTGATGAATATATATATATATATATATATATATATATATATATATATATATATATATATATATATATATATATATATGAAATAATAATATAATAATAATAATAATAATATATGAAATATAGATGAAATATTTGATGTTAAATATTGTTTTATTCAGTGTTACTATCAGCAAACACATGTTAGTATTTTGAAGTATTAATTGTCCACACATTGCACGTTAAAGGATTAGAAATAAGGGTCTTATCTAGCTCATTTTCTAAAAATAAAATAAAATTATATACGTTTTAACCATAAATGCTCATCTTGAACTAGCTCTCTTCTTCTTCTTCTTCTTCTCTATTAGAATTCCAGCAGTGTAGACGCTGCTAAGTGTATTACTGCCCTCCACAGGTCAAAGTTTGAACTAAATTGTCATATTCAATATGCTAGTGCAAGTATATAACAATTAGTTCAAACTTTGACCTGTGGAGGGCAGTAATACACTTAGCAGCGTCTACACTGCTGGAATTCTAATAGAGAAGAAGAAGAAGAAGAAGTTGCGATGACGAGATCACTGCTTTCATGCGCTCAACAACATGTGATCGGCTACATGATCATCACTGCAACCTTTCATGCCACGATCTAAATATAATGCCATAGATCTAAATAATCAACACTTTTCACGATTAGATAACCTTGAGAGCTGTGCTAAAAGTTTTTATTTCAAATGGAAAGATGTTAGCCAATCACAGCAGTGGCTGTTTACACTGAAGTCTCACACAGACACGCCCCTTTAAAGCAGAGTTCAAATCAGAAAGATAAAATCAGGGTAGGAAAAATGCCTTTTATTTCAAACATTCAAAGAACTAATTTTGAGAATTAATGCAAAGTTTGTTGGGGTAACACAAAACATTTGCGCGAGAACACTAAAGCATTAAAATAAATTTTTTCTCCCATCACCATGTCCCCTTAGAGCTTCCGTATGGCCCCTCATGTGACCCAGAACAAAAACAAACAAATATACATTCAACGAGGAACGCAGTTGATAGAAACTACTTTTGACTGGTTAATCTCTGACGATTGTGTCAATGTAGTTTACTGTATATACAGTGATTCAAAAACACTTCAAATTAGATTATTTTTGTTTGATATTGACAGCTGTTTGGGGGCTTATTTTATGGTACTAAAATATCTCTACAGCATTTGCATCATGTAATAAATATTATCAAAAATAAAGTCAGAATGGAGAGGTCATGTGTGACAAATGAAGTACACCTTATGATTAAATTGCTTGTAGAACCATCTGTAGCAGCAATAAGCTAATGCAATCATTTTCTGTATGATTTTATTAGTCTCTCACGTCATTCTGGAGGACTTTTGTCCCACTTTTCTTTACAACATTGCTTCAGTTCAGTTCATTGAGGTTGGTGGACATCTGTTAATGCGGAGCTCTCTGAAGGTCCCAGCACTTGAGTACAGTAATCAAATTCAAGAATTTTACAAAGTAAGGTATATTTTATTTTAACGAAAATACTACTGACAGTAAATGATGGAATGATGCACATTTTCTGTTCTCAGGTTTAGGAGACTTTTTGAGTAAAAAAATAAATACTATTAATTAAAATGAAATATTATAAAATAATTTAGTGAATTTGCTTTTGTCAGTTAGTTGCTACAAAACTAAAAATAAAAAATGAACCAATTTCCTTTTCTGCCGACTGAACCATGACTCACTGAACGATTTTCAAGATTGGTTTCTCATCGTTAGATCGCTGGCATGATGAACAACGCCTCTGACAATGAATTGCCTTTTTCATAACAGATCTTTTGAAATTCTTCTAACGTCTTGAAATGTTGAAATTCTGGATCCGCAATGCCTTGCTTTATGATTTATGCAATATTGTAATTAATACAGTACTAGAACTTCACTGCGAAACGGTGTAATACAGCATGTGTTGTTGTTCACCTGAGGTTGTATTTACATCATTTTAAGACCAGATGATTTTTTTATTATGTTCTGATATTTAAAACCATAAGATTCAAAAGGGTGTCTTTTCTTTTTCACATGATTATATCAGGACTGTTTATCGATGAAAATTTTAAAATAATTAATTACATGATGTGGCGATTAATTAATCAAATGAATTGCAAATAAATTGCACATCAAATTTGTCTGAGAAATTACCCCCAAAAGATAATTTATTGTCATTATCGTGTTAAATGAGAAAAGCATCAAATAGACATTACAAAAAGTAGCTTAAATAAAAAAAATATATTTTATTTTATTCAACATAGAATTTATTACATGTAAACATTTGAGCAAGAGTAATCTTTGTGCTTCAACTTATAGCGATGGTAAGAAATATCCTTAAATATCTTTCAGTAAGTCAGCTGTTACAGAAGGAGAAGTTGGTTAATTTTGCAACCTGCAATTATTAGAAAACTTTAGCAATTAACCAGCAGACAGCAGAGATACTACTGATACAGTACTGGTACTTTTAATGATGGCAAAAGTCAAAAAAACACTTAATTTTTCCAATATTCACTCAAATAGTTGATAACAGAAATTGGGCATCTTTCCATTTACAAATCTAAATTTGACTCTGACATGCTGCTCAAAGGTCAGCCTGACCACTGGGAAAAGTCTCAGTTCTATCTATTATCTATCCATACCTGGTTATGGTCCAGAAAAACCTGATAAACAGTACATCTATATATATATATATTTCAACATGGTTTTACATTTTTGAATAATCTGTTACTAGCTTACTCTCATATGTTATCATTTTACATAATAAACAGGCTTTATACAGGTCTTGAAAAGTTTTAATTCACCCTTCCAAAAATTAAGGCCTTTAAAAAAATGAAAATGTATATGCTTTATAAACTCAAATGATCGCATCACAAGTCCTTCCACCAGAACACGATTCTGTATTCTTCAAGAAATTTATGCTAAATGTCCTACACCTTCCCTATTAAACTTACGGAAAAAACTGAACTGGCGCCGTGTTCGTTCCATAAGTTGAATAGGGACGGCGTAGGAAAATTTAGCGTAAATCTTTTGAAGAATACGGTGTGAAAGAGGTGCTTGTACAGCTGAAAAACAGTCGATTTCATACAAGTAAACATTTGAAATTTTGAATATATATATATATATATATATATATATATATATATATATACATAACAGTTCAGTTGAACAGTTCAACCCAAGGCTGCTTAGAGAGATAACATTTGCAAAAAAAAAAAAAAAAAAAATCAACATTTAAATTGCAAAACATCCATTTTGGAAAACTCTTTGTTGTGCTTCAAGTTCAGCATGCAAGCAAAGTTGCTTTTGTTTTCTTTGTTTTACAACCTGCTCTTTATTAAAATGCATCTTGTATCTGTATATATCTGTATCTTTATAAAACTTGAGCAAATAACATGTAGACAACAGAGATACTGCTAATAGGCTATAAAATACAATTGAATGATGCCAAATGAATGCACAAAACAAAAGTAAAGTGGTAACACTTTATAATAACTGCATGCTATGAAGCATTAAGAATTAGTAAATAGTTAGTTCATCATTTTTAAAGCATTAATAGACAATAAGAAGTTTATAAATACAGCTATAAATGCTTTGTTCTTGTTTATAAACATATCTATAATGTGTTTAATAATTGTATTTTCATACTTTATTAATGCTCAATTTATCATTTTTAAATTGCTTATTACATTATTTACAAACCAGTTATTTAAGAGTTGTCAGTGGTTTATAAGATCATTTAGGAAGTGTAAGTAAATGATTAATAAACTATTTAAACATATATTTATACATCTTATTATTTAGACATTACAGATCCCCCCTCTAAAAACATAATTTATCTGTGGCATTAAGGCCTTGACGTGATGAGGCTCTGGCATGGCAGGCATGACGTGAACAGTCCCTGACTTGGCAGGCATGACATGTACAGACCTGGCTGGCATGGAGTGAACAGGCCTTGGCATGGCAGGCGTATCATGAACAGGCCCTGGCGTGGCGTGAACAACTCCAGACATGTCAATCGGGATGTGGAGACTCTTGGGTGTGGTGGGTACTGTGGGATTACGGGTCCCTCATCCGCAAAAAACACAGTAAATGATGAGCCAATCATTAACAAAGCATAGTCAATGAATTCGGCCAGGGAAAAATGATTTTTTCTTGAACGAATGGGTTCATTTAACCCGTTACCCTAAATGTCCTTTAGTGCCACATCATTGAAATCCACAAGGTGAGCAAGTTCACAAAAGTCTTGAACATAGTCCTCTATGGCCTTGTTTGGGCAGAGGCACATGAGGCAAACTGCTGGGTTCATGGTTACCAGTCTCGCTTTCTGTAACAATAACAATAGGATGGAAGAATGCGGTTTTACAGATGCTAAAAGTGTGGCTTTCAAATGAAAGATTGGTATCAAAGAGCACACCCAGGTTCCTAACTGATGACGAAGACTTAACAGAGCAGCCATCAAGTGTTAGACAATATTCTAGGTTATTACTTTACGTTTTTGATCCAATAATTAAAATCTCTGATTTTTTTTCTGAATTTAGTAGGAAATTACTAGTTGTCCAATTCTTTATATCAGCTATGCATTCCATTAATTTTATGAATTAAGTTTCATCAGGGCATAAAGAAATATAGAGCTGAGTATCATCAGCGTAACAGTGAAAACTAACGCCATGCTTCCTAATGATATCTCCTGAGGGTAGCATGTACAGAGTGAAAAGCAACGGTCCTAGTACTGAGCCTTGCGGTACTCCATATTTAACTTGTGATTGATATGACATCTCTTCATTTACTACTACAAACTGATAATGGTCAGATAAGTATGACTTGAACCATGACAGTGCAATTCCACTAATGCCAACATCATTTTCGAGTCTATTTTTTTATCAGCACTGTAACACATATTTTGATTAGATAATCAAGTTTTCTAAAATAGAGGCAAATAATGTGTGAAAGTATACATATAATAGACCCATGCTATGCTTTTGTGTGTAAAGATGGTCATTTTTAAGCATGACTGTTTGGATTTATGAAATAAGAGTCCATAACATTAAAAAGGTTAATAAAAGTATTGTTCATTTTTAATTTCAACATTTACATTTTAACATTTTAAAGTTGTCTCTTACATTAGTTGCACTGTGAATTAACCTGAACGATCAATGTATAATTAATATATTAGTATTTTGTATATTTAAAAATTACAATAAACATTTAGCCATTTTTTAATTCAAAGAAACAAAATGTAAGAAAGAGATAAACCTGAACACAGTCTTGCTGCTCAAACTGTGTATAGAACCATTTGTAATATTTTTTGCTCCTTTTGTATTTTACATTTACTTGTACTTTTACTTTCAATACTTATGTACATTTAATATTAAAAAAAAAAAACTTAAGTGCAAAAAATATCACATACTTAAAAACTTTTACTCAAGTAGCATTCTAAACAGTGACTTTGACTTCTACCAAAGTCATTTTCTGGTAAGATATCTATACTTTTACTCAAGTATGGTCGCCGGCCAATAGGATTGCTGTGATTTGACAGTTGCTTCAGATACCAGTCACAGGGAGCTGTTCCCCAAAGCATCTCAGGATGCAGTGTCTCATTCCCTGTTCTTAAGGAACCAGGGTTACAGTCGTAACCCAAGACGTTTTGCTTTAAATAAATTCATTTTGGCTTGACATTTGTCATTTATAATGAATGCTACTATAGCCTAATTTGTATTTTATTCAGTTACATATATAATTTATTGCTACCCATTTTTCATTCTTGTTCTGTTCTGAATACCATTAAACTGAATACTTTGTTGTGGAGTGAGGGGAAAATAGCCTGGGCTATGTTTATAATATATGTGAATGTTCCTTTTTATTTATCATCATTTAATACACATATAAATGAATGCAATTGTTTGCAATTACAAGGTTAACGGGTGATTTTAGAGTAAGATCAATTTCTTTTTCATGAGATTACTTCCTTTTCTTGGCTGTTGTTTCTCCTAAACTCTAGGATCGAGGCTTCTAAACTGTGAGTTTTTAGGGGTGTGATTTTCAAAAGATGATTGTTTTCAGCCAGCACATTTATCAACGTACGTTCATTCATACAAAGGGATTGGCATGAATCAGTCGTGAACCCTGTCGTAAGATCATTTCTCTTCTCAGTTTTGCTCTCATTTCTATGCTAGATTGGTAAATGAGGCCTATTGTCCTTTGGACAGACGAGACCAAAGTGGAGATGTTTGGCCATAATGCACAGAAAACACCTCATACCAACTTTCCATCACGCTGGTGGAGGGTGATTATTATTAGCTTGTTTTGTAGCCACAGGACCTGCAGGCATCTTGCAGTCATTGAGTCGACTATGAACTCATCTGTATACCAAAGTATTCTTGAGTCAAATGTGATGCCATCTGTCCGACAGCTAAAGCTTGGCTGAAATTAGGTCATGCAACAGGACAATGATCTGAAGAACACCAGCAAATCTACAACAGAATGGCTGAAAAAGAAAAGAATCAAGGTGTTGCACTGGCCCAGTCAAAGTCCAGACCTCGACCTGATTGAAATGCTGTGGTGAGACCTTAAGAGAGTTGTGCATGAACAAATGTCCACAAACCTCAAAGAAATGAAGCAATGTTTAAAGAAGAGTAGGCAAAAATTACTCCACAATGATGTGAGAAACTGATAGCCTAAAGATAATACAGAAAATGATCACTTGTTAAAGTAAAGTTGTTGCTGCTAAAGATGGTTCTACAGCAATTTAATCATAAGGTGTACTTAGTTTGTCAAACATTACTTCTCCATTTTGGCTTTATTTTTGTTAAATAAATAATGACAGTGTATATGTCATGTTTTGTTGTTCATGTGTTCATTTTGAGAACTGATGATTTTTTTATTATGTCCTGATCCTTAAACCCAATTCAGAAGGGTGTCCTTTTTTTGTCTCAGTAGTTCTGTCAAGTGATAAAAATGTTTAATCTAATTACTTACATGATATGTCGATTAAAAATTTTGGCAGAGAAATTACCCCCTAAAGATCATTTAAAATCATTAATGTGTTGAATGAGGAAAGCATCAAATAGACATTACAAAAAGTAGCTTTAGAAATAAATATTTTATCAGATTCAACATCCCGCAGTGAGTGATGAAACATTTGAAGAGTTTCAAAACATCTGATATGAAGAAGTCGACTCATCATCAGAGTCATCGTTGTGCTTAAACTTAGCGATGATAAGCCGACCTTAAAGGATTACTCCACTTTTAAATAAACTTTTGCTGATAATTTACTCACCCCTATGTCATCCAAGATGTCCATGTCAGAGTCCTGCAACGGGTCGGGTATCCGCGGGTACCCGCATAAAAGTGGCTAAAACGGGTGGATTGTGACATTCCTAAAATTCACGGGCGGGGATGCGGGCGGATAATGAACTCCTTGCGGGCGGGTAGTAGCGCGGATGAAAAATATGCGCAATATTTGTATGTCTAAATTACCATTATACGCAACAATTTGACCCATCACGTCACCACCACTGCAACAGTGTGACTTTTGTTGATGCTTCTCAGTTGGAGCGAGCGTTGCATCTCCATGTTTTCTGTGCTGATGCGGTTGTGATGAGTTCATGTAGGCTAACATGTAAGGGTTGCGCTGCCAATAAAGCACCTAAAACCTGTCACAAAGAACCGACAAAAAAGTAATGATTATGATTATGTAAAATATAGAAAGGAGACATGTTAATTGTTTATTAATAAACAAGTGTTATGGCGGCATTTTAATGCCATTAATGATCGAGCGCACAACTGATGCTTGCGCGCGCAGTAAATCACTTCCGCGAGAGGATAACAGATCTACACGCGAGCAAACGGGAGCCCGCGAGCTCATTTTAAACCCGCGCGCGCGCATGACATCTCCTTTGCGCGCAGATCAAGCCCTCGCGTGCTCGGACAAGATTCGCAGCACGCGCGTCATCATTCCCCACACTCGCGCTCAATTATGGCGACATTTTAATGCCATTAATGACCGAGCGCACAATTGATGCTTGCGCGCGCAGTAAATCACTTCCGCGAGAGGATAACAGATCTGCAAGCGAGGAAACGGGAGCCCGCGAGCTCATTTTAAACCCGCGCGCGAGCATAACATCTCTTCTGCGCGCAGATCAAGCCCTCGCGTGCTCGGACAAGATTCACAGCACGCGCGTCATCATTCCCCACACTCGCGCTCAATCTTCTATTTCGCTCGCGCGAACACTTTTGATTTTTGTCAGTCGTGGGGCGGGACTTTACTTATTTCATTGAAACCTGAAATCTCATTGGTCAACTCAGTTTTTCCGGAAGTCTGTTGTGATTGGACGCCTGTGAGTAGCAATCAAGAGCTGAAGCAGAGTTATCAAGATGGACAACCAAAGAGAGGTAAGTACGTCAGTGATTGCTAATTTTATTATTTCATTTTAACAATGTTATGTTTTGTATGGTTATTTTATACAACAAGATTTTCTATTAAGCATTCTTTGTAGCCGTGTAACTAGCTTGAAGCTAACCCCACAACCATAGCTTTCTATACGTAAAAATAAATATATCTGAAATATTTTCAAATTCAGTGCATATATTCTCTTTATCTTAAAGCTAATAAACTATGATGAAACGTCCTGTTGCCATTATTTTTAGTAGACAGTAGGCCTGTATATCAGTCAGCCCTAATAATGCTTTCATATACATTAGGCCGAGTTGCAGAACGCTGCCAGGCATGTTGTGTCCCTTTTACGCAGTGCTCTAACACGTGAGTCATGCCCACCGTCAGGAATGGGTAAGTTAATTGTGTTGTGCAGCATTATATTGAACTAGATAAAAAAGTTTGAGGACAAACTTTAAGTTGGCTTGAAAAAGCATAGCCAGAAAGTTTGAAGAAGTTTTAAAAGTTTGAAGTTTGAAAGTTTAAGTTTTATTAGATAGATAGATAGATAGATTGGTAATTGTCACAGATGGATACTATGGAGTTTTTATAGAGTTATTAGCATGTTCTTAGCCCACTTTAGCACTTAGCTAATCACTATTAGCATGTAGCTATTCACTGCTAGCATGTTGAAGTCCAGATTGCTAGCATGAGTCAAAAGAGCCAACCGCCATGTCTCTACGATGTACTGATGCAGAGATATAGATTTTGCAAAACGGTTGCTAGGGTACTCTGTTTGGTTGCTAGGGAGTGGCTTGGCAGCTACCAGTGATGATACTCCAAAGGCTGCTTGACAATATAAACCAACCCCCATGTCTGGAAGATGTTCTGATGCAGAGATACAGATTTTGCAAAATGGTTACTAGGGTACTGTTTGGTTGCTAGGGAGTGACTTGGCAGCTACCAGTGATGATACTCCAAAGGCTGCTTGACAATATAAACCAACCCCCATGTCTGTACGATGTTCTGATGCAGAGATATAGATTTTGCAAATTGGTTGCTAGGGCACTCTGTTTGGTTGCTATGGTGTTGCTATGCAGTTGCAAGGGTACTCGGGGTGGTTGCTAAGGTGTTGCTATGCGGTTGCTAGGGTGTTGCTATGCGGTTGCTAGGGTACTCGGGGTGGTTGCTAGGGTGTTGCTATGCGGTTGCTATGGTACTCGGGGTGGTTGCTAAGATGTTGCTAAGATGTTGCTATGCAGTTGCTATGGTACTCGGGTGGTTGCTAGGGTGTTGCTATGCGGTTGCTAGGGTACTCGGGGTGGTTGCTAAGGTGTTGCTAGGGTACTCGGGGTGGTTGCTAAGGTGTTGCTATGCGGTTGCTAGGGTACTCGGGGTGGTTGCTAGGGTACTCTGGTGGTTGCTAGGGTGTTGCTATGCGGTTGTTAGGGTACTCGGGGTGGTTGTTAGGGTGTTGCTAGGGTACTCGGGGTGGTTGCTAAGGTGTTGCTAGGGTACTCGGGGTGGTTGCTAAGGTGTTGCTATGCTGTTGCTAGGGTACTCGGGGTGGTTGCTAGGGTGTTGCTATGCGGTTGCTAGGGTACTCGGGGTGGTTGCTAGGGTGTTGCTATGCGGTTGCTAGGGTACTCGGGGTGGTTGCCATGGTGTTGCTATGTGGTTGCTATTGTATCCAGGCTGGTTGCTAGGATGATGCCAGGGTGATTTGTGTGGTTGCTATGCAGTTGCCATGGTGTTCTGGGTGGTTGCTAGGTTGGTTTGGGTGGTTGCTATGAGAGTTGATCATAGATAGATAGATAGGTAGATAGATAGATAGAGAGATAGATAGAGAGATAGATGAGAAGTGATAGATGAGAAGAGAGATAGATGAGAAGTGATAGATGAGAAGAAAGATAGATAGATAGATAGATAGATAGATAGATAGATAGATAGATAGATAGATAGATAGATAGATAGATAGATAGATAGATTAGAAAGAGAAATAGATAGATAGATAGATAGATAGATAGATTTAGTTTGATAGATTAGAAAGAGAAATAGATAGATAGATAGATAGATAGATAGATAGATAGATAGATAGATAGATAGATAGATAGATAGAGAGAGAGAGAGAGAGATAGATAGATGAGAAGAGAGATAGATGAGAAGAGAGATAGATGAGAAGTGATAGATGAGAAGAGAGATAGATGAGAAGAGAGATAGATGAGAAGAAAGATAGATTGATAGATAGATGAGAAGGGATAGATAGATAGATAGATAGATTTAGTTTGATAGATAGATAGAGATAGATAGATTAAAAAGAGAAATAGATAGATAGATAGATAGATAGATAGATAGATAGATTTAGTTTGATAGATAGATAGATAGATAGATAGATGGATAGATGGATAGATTAGAAAGAGAAATAGATAGATAGATAGACAGATTAGAAAGAGAAATAGATAGATAGATAGATAGATAGATAGATAGATAGATAGATAGATAGATAGATTAGAAAGAGAAATAGATAGATAGATTAGAAAGAGAAATAGATAGATAGATAGATAGATAGATAGATAGATAGATAGATAGATAGATAGATAGATAGATAGATAGATAGATAGATAGATAGATAGATAGATAAAGACATATTAGATAGAATGGAAATTTGAATGAGTCTCAATGGATTAGAAATAGTACATAGAATGGCATCTAATAGAGTCTGATGGGCCTCTCCAACTGTCAAAATTTGAATTTTGACAGTTGGAGTTTGAATAGTCTTGGCTCATTTGAACATTCCGTCAATGAAAGTCAATGGGATTTTTCCAAGTTTTAGTCAGCTTTTTTAGGAAAACCGTAAGTCTGATCAGTCTGAAAAGATATAGCACACTAAGTCAGAATAGTCTGAAGGTCTAGTCCGAGTTTGGTGGTTGTAGCTTGAACAGTCTAGGAGGAGATGCATTTAGAAATTTAGTCTAAGAAGAATAATAATAAGCTTAAGTAGTAGATCAGTAAGTTGGCTTTTTCAAGCCAACTTAATTAAACACTGCATACCTGGTTTACATTGAAATGTAATAATTATCATTGGTCATAATAATATTGCTTTGAGTAGTATAGTCACAAAGGCTTAGGGTTTTTATACAGTTTTGAATAATTTCAACAGATGAAGGGCAGGTTCAGAGAGAACAGGTCACAGCAGGCAGGAGGCAACATGCAACACAGCTACAGGGTCAGGCAACCCCTGGCAACAGGGTGGAGTCTGCAGTGAGACCACAGCGCACCCTTAGTGGTGTTGCATCAGGAAATTCAGTGGACCAGAGTATGGCCAGGTTTGGATCTCTCAGATAAGCCAATTTTATAGTGCAAACAAAGTACTGGTAGGAAGCACAACATGGATATAGTAGCAATTCTCAAGTAGAATAACACATATCAGCCTACATTTCATCATAATGTCCTAAACATTGAAAAATTACAACTTTTTGTAATAGATTTTATACATGATTAACACATCAGATTCTTTTTTCCTCTCAGAGCATTCCCTGGTCTTTTCAAGGCACGAAAAAGCTTTATCCCAACTCCTAAAAAAAGGCCTGCCTGGTCAATGCCAATTCAGTTTTTCCTGCTAAATAAAAGTGTTGAACGGACCCCAAAAGCCTCTGAAGAGTTGATTCTTCTACAGGCTGGACTAGGACGGAGGACTGTTGCCATCCCAGAGGATGCTGATCACTCTGAGGTCTTGCACTTCAAGTTTTACATATAAAGTGACTATTTAAATTAAATATGTTGGTGTCATTGTTTTGTCTCAAGATGCACAGCAATAATGTAGCTTTCTAGGGCATTTTTATAAAACCTGCTTAAGTATCCTAATTTAAGTAAGGCCTATTCAGGGCTTTAGTTAAGCCCTGTCTGTGAAACCAGGCCTTAAATAATTTATTTATTCAGCTTAATTAGGCTCACTATATATTATCTGATAGTGTGATTTTCTAATCAAGCAAGTCTTGTCTTAATAAAGTTTGGTGTATTTAATACCACCAGATATCTAAACTATTGTTGGAGACATATTCAAAAATGGAATCATTGGAGGGAGCCTGGATGCTGTATAAAGCTGTTGGTAAGTGTTGTATGTGGTATACATCAGTACACTGGATTGTTGCTTTGAGTAGCATCTCTGCTTTAAAACCATTTTTAATTTTCTACTTTTGAACCTATCTTAGTTTGTCTGCCTTGGCTATTCAATGTTAGAATGGAATAGAATATTATTACATTTCTAAAACATTTTTTGTCATTCATTTGTCAAAGATTTGTCTTTTTAAACAAATAACTGATTATGTCTTCTGATCTTTTTTACTTTTTTTGGTGTGTTACAGGTGGATCTGGTCAGCGAAAGCTGAATGTGGTTGCTCCGGAAGCTGAAGGATACACAGGGTCCTACCTTATTAAAACGGTTGGAGGAAAGGGCTGTTTATACATAATGCCAATTCAGAACACACTGGACATCTCCCCTTTACCTTACTCATCCAAAGAATTTGAAAAAATGCCAAAAGCTCGATGTGTCAAATGTCACACAGACATGCCTGTTCAACTGTTGGCTGTGCACGTCCAGAAGTGTGAGACAGACATATGGATTAACAGCAGCGATAGTGAATCAGTAAAGTCTATTTAATTTTTTTTGATAGTTTCATTGTTTTCATAATGAGTCAAATTTACAATTGTCAATTTACAATCGGCCTTTAATTTGTCACAGGAGCCTATAGATTTCTTGCTGTCATCTGATACAGAAGTGCCTTCCATTTCTACAATAGTGGATGAAGATAATTCCAACGTAAGTCGTTCAATGTCATCATGCATATCCCAGGTCTACTAATAATTTACTTGGTAGAAGACAATTATTTTGTGTTACCCATACTAATACAACCACAACTGACAACTGACAACTGTTTTTTATGTAAAAGGATCCTGGAGACCCTACAAATGAAGAAGTGGCATCTACTTCGACAGAATTGAATCGGTGTAGTGGCCATGTAAGTTGTGTTTTAAATAATGGATAGTTATGTATGGAAACTATGAAGCGATTTCTCAAATTTGATCATGTTTTATATTTGTTTTTATCCACAGTTAGGGAATGAGTTGGATTCACCTTCAGTGGTTATGGATGCCAAGGTAAAACCAATGCAGGACTACTTAGTATATTTTTATAGAAGGAAATGTTATAATTTTTTAAAAAATATTGCATTTTATTTATTCATACAGATTCATTTTCAGATTAATTACTTATTAAATTTATATATTATACAATTATGCCAAATCATAATTGTCAGTTATTCCTTTGAAATTGTAATTGAGATTATTTGATTTTTAAAATTTACATTGAATGATGTTTTGAATAGCTTTTTACCATTGTTTAAAGCAACAGCATGCCATATTCTTATATGAAAATAAGTTGAAAAGCTTCAAATGTCAACTATACATTTTTTTTGTTGTTTATATATATATATATATATATATATATATATATATATATATATATATATATATATTTATTTATGGTAACACGTTACAATAAGGTGTCATTTGTTCACATTATTTAATGTATTAACTGACGTGAGCAATACATTTGTTAATACATTTAATACAAATGCTGAAATTAACATTAACTAAAATTAACTTCAATTGTTAATGCTTAGTTCATATTAACTAATACAAGTAACTAATGTTAACTACGGATCCTTATTTTAAAGTGTTACCATATGTGTGTGTGTATATATATATATATATATATATATATATATATATATATATATATGCACCTTTTTTACGTAATTATGTAAATGTGACGTCTGTAATTGTAATCACCTTAGTTAATTTTGTTTTAGGTTTTTCTGTGTTTTAAGTGTTTTCCTGCATTTGTTTGTAAGGTATCTTGTCCTGTGTGTTCTGCCATGTATTCAGAAGACTTTATTGAAGTACATGCAAGTACCTGTGGGGAAAGGTTATTATTTTTATTTTATGCTTTGTGTTTTCATGAAATTATTGGTTTAGCCTACAGTCCTTACCATTAGTTGTTTGTGTGTGGTAGTAATTTTTATTTATCTAAATTGAACTTCTTTCAGAGCTGACGATAGACCAAACCAAGATTTGGACATAACGGGACAAAAGCAAGACAAGCAAAAGAGGTGCAATTAAGTTTAATTAATAGTGCCTTTTTTACATAGGCCAAAATCTAAAAAAGCATGCATCTCTGTTTTCTTTCTCTCAAGTCTTACAGACGCAATCAACACACTTAAAAAGGCAATAGACCCTTCAACCATTTTCAGCCTCTGTGTCACAAGGGAAGACATGTTTTCCCGAGGCCTAACACAGTGGAAACGGCAGAAGAAGTCCTCTCCGAAGAATCCCCTCAGAGTCACATTCATTGGAGAGCCTGGGATAGATAGTGGTGCTCTAATGAAAGAATTCCTGACCGGTATGTTTTTGTTCTCAGATGCAGCAGCACCATTGCATAAATTATGCAGTTTTATAAAATGTAGTCATCATCTTCAGTGCATTTGTTTATTAATACTGGCAATTTGCATTTTTCAAAGAAATGATGGCCGGAATTGAGGAAAAATTCTTTGAGGGAGGGAGCACTGGGAAAAATCTTAAGTATTCAATTACGGACTTTCAGAATGACAATCTCAGGTAGGTTTATTAGCATTACAGCTGGGTAAAAAAAATGTTGATGTCTCAATTTTAATCGAACCAATCTCATTTTTACAAACTGACTTGTATATCCCAAGAATCGAGAAAATAAGTCTCTTTACAGCTGATAAATGAACAACATTATATACATTAAACTGCAATAGGCTTTGTGCTTTGTTACTTTTGATAAGAAACAAAGTCTCAGATTTTGAATTCTGTCCATCTTATTTTGAAATTTAAACAATAAATATCGCTGTGGCACTCGCTATTTAATGCAGTGACCGATCATGCAATGTGCCTCAGGTCAAGTGAAGCGGCAGCATGCAGCGCACTTGAAAGATCATGTCTTCCTCTATTTTAATACCAGTTATGGGCTACAGCGTGAAATAAACATGAATGAATGCCAAAAGATATGTAAACAGATACAGAACAATTTACTGACATTAATCCTGTCACATGTAATCGCCCAATCAGTGCTTCAGCCATACTTCAAAGATGTCACAAACAGCTTGTCATGTTTCTCTCATAAAATCCATATTCAGGGACCATGAACTTGGTAATCAGCTAGAAAATTAACTCTGGAGAGGAGCATTGTGCTAAATATATGCACCATATTTCATTCATTGTAATGTTTAATCAATATTTAATGTATGTTTAAATGTTTACATTTAAAAAAACATGGTTATGTAAAAATAGTATTGTAACTTTAATATTATGAAATGCTCCTTGTTTAGAATTTAAGTGTTTGTATATAAATCAGTTTATTTGAACCTTCAGTATAATAGTAATGTAATAGCAACTAAGCTGCTATGTACCACATAAATATAATATAATATAATATAATATAATATAATATAATATAATATAATATATAAATATTTGTGTCAATACCGAGCCCTAATTCAAATCCTATAACAGTTTGTCAGTTAAGGCCTTTCTTTGTCAATTGAACTGCCCTGTTTTACTTTAGGATAGTTGGTGAAATAATGGCAGTGAGCATTACTCAGGATGGACCTCCACCCAACTTTTTCATGGAGTGGATATACAATTTCATTTCTTCCGGCGAGATTAAAAAAGATGAGCTGACAAAGGCTGACATAACGGATGCAGACCTGCTAGATCTAATTGACAAGGTTTTCTAATTCAACTCAATTAAAATTTATGTATACATATGTGTACTGTATGTCTGTGTTACTCATCATTTTTATTTCTTTAGATTGAGACCGCAGACACTACAGCCTTGCTTGACCTTTCTGAAAGAATTGTAGCATGTGGGTACACAGGACCCCTAACATGTGATCGAAAGGAAGAGATTGTCAGGTGTTAAGCAATTTCCAGACCTAAAAAAATATATAGTCAGTGTAAATTTTTTTTCTAGTTGATCTGTTTTATAGTATTTAAACACCTACGATGCCTGTAAAATAATTTACAAATGCTTTTTCAATCTGGCAGAGATTAATGTTCTATACTTAGTCTTTTATTTCAAACAAGCACTTCTATTAAACTTTATTAACATAAGTTAATTTAACCTTTTTAATATAATTTGTTCTTTCCTGGATTTATTATTTTATGTAGTGCTGTTGTTCTGCATTCGTCTGTGCGAATCCTCCCAATGCTGCAGCAAATGTGCAGAGGATTGGAACTCTATGGCCTCCATGAAATGGTGAAACAGAATCAGCCTTTATTTCAGCCGTTATTTGTTCCTGGTCACTTTACAAAAGTAAGTGTTGTTGCTTGCGTTTTTTTTTTGTTTGTTTGTTTGTTTTTTGTCATGATGGCTTTTGAGCTGTGTATAATAAAAGGTTTCTTTTATTCTGATTTGCAGCCTGATGCAGATTTTCTCATGATGGCCCTGTCACCCATTTTAAGTGAGGTGGGTTCAGTGAAGCGGCAGAGAGAATCAAGAATTGTGAACTACTTGCAGGACTTCATTCAAAGCCTTGAAGATGAAGGTAACATCATAACTCTTACTCTTAATTCTTAAATTGCATCAGTTCAACCATCGACTGGGCCATTTGACCAATCAGAGCAGAGAGGGATTGCAGAAAGGTGTGATTTAGCAAGACTGAAGATTTGAATCGCTTCACACTTTTGAATATAAACTTGTTGTAGGAAACCTCCAAAACAGTATATTAGGAGCATTTTAAAAATGTCAGATATTGTCAGTCCAAGTTCAGATATTGTTAATACAAGTAAGGTTGCAGACAGAGATGTGTGTTTTTTGCAGAAGAAGGGAGCAGCAGTAAGGAGAGCAGGGTTGGAGATGACAGCGAACAGGAGGATAAAACAAACTGCACAAAAGGAGATGCAGAACAAGACAAGATCACCGTCAGCAGTTTCATGCAGTGGATTACTGGCCAGGGGCATGTCCCCATTACTTCTGCACAAAGAGAAAAATTTAAAATACATGTTGAATTTGATCATGACTGCCAGCTTCGATATGGTCAGCATAGTTTATGCTTCCCTCTAGTAAATGCATGTTCCTGTACTGTGACCTTGCCTACACAGCACCTAGGGACAAACACAGAGTTCCTCGGCATTATGAGACAGGCTGTGAGCAATAGCAGAGAATTTGGTCGTTCATGAACTTGATTCTTACTATAGTTTTATCACTATACTGTGTACCCTCTGTTATGTCGTTAATAATATGTTAAAAGAATAGGGGTGCAGTAGCTTGAATTTGGTCGTTCATGAACTTGAATCCTAGTATAGTGTTTACTGTTTACCCTCTGTAACTGTTATGGCGGTATCAATATGTTAAAAGAATAGGGGTGCAGTAGCTTTTGGATATTTGACTAGTTTATTTTTTTTAATTCATCATTGACTTGTAATACAACAAAAGCAGCCAAGATTGCTGCCAAATTGTTCCAAACTCTATTCAGATGTGAAAAAACTGTACATCAACACACAGTAAGCTTCAGAGCAAAATAAATCCATTATGCTGTTCAGTCTTTATGCTTGTGTGTGTTTTTTTTTTGTTTTGTTTTTGTTTTTTTTTAATTCATATTTGTTGAAACAAACTCCCGACAAAGCAAGTACAGTTCTTTGGCAGGGATATTAGGACCAGTTGAATTCAGCAGATGTTCAAGAGCCCTCAATCCATCTGCACTCAAAGGACATTCAAATTCTGGAACAACAACTCCGAGATCTTCACAGGCATCGTAAGTAGCTGCTACGTCCCAGTCTAGATCTGGCTCTTCGATGTCCTGAAGGTTTAGTGGTTAAATAGTTAGGAATTAACTTATTACATGAACAGCAGTGTGCTGACAGAATAACAAAGAGGAGATGGTCCGTACTGCAGAACACAAGATTTGGGGGGTGGGGTTGGTCCAACTCCTCCCACTTTACGTATCCCTAAACCGACCTGTTTCCACCCCCTGAATCTAGATCCAAATCCTCACACTTTAAATATGCCTTAAACCGATCTGTCTCAACTCCCTGGATCTCGTGTGTTCTGCAGTGAAGGGCTACTGACTAAGACGGCATTACCATACCTCGTATCTCTCAGATCGGTCATTATTTGTGTGCATCATTCCAATCTGCCACAGCTGCTCGGGACTTCGATTGCCCTCTGAGGAGAGTGGATGATGATTCCAGGCTTCTGAAAATGTGTCCAAGTCTGCCTGAAGTCTTGGGAGAAAAGTGTAGTGCACACTGAAAAGGTCCTCAACCACTGATATATCAAGCAATCCTTCTGCCTCCAGGGAGTGCAGCATGTCTGAGTACTTGTTGGTGACCATGATTCTGACATCCCGCCAGAGGCGCTCAATCCTATTAGAAACAATAAAAATTGAACCCCCCCCCCCCCCCCCAAAAAAAATCAGGTTGAAAAGCAATGCAGTGAAATAATATTTTACTTATTATTAATAAATAAATAATTGGTTACTTAAGTGACATTTAAAAGCTACCTACAGATACTAAAGTTTCATTGAACTTCTTTTCATTTTACAAGTTTTTAGACAATTGTACTTTACCTTTGATTGTGGACGCTTTTACCGGATATGAAACTTCCTCGGTCAGTGCCTCTTGAGGAAAACATGAACCTGGCTATCTGTACATTCTCCACTCCTTGGTCTCCCCTGACCCTGATTTAAAAAATAAAAATAAAAAAAATCAAAGTTTCAGACATAAAATTCTATTGCTTTTTCTTTACTATACTCACCTTGATGGTAAGCCAAATGTTTGGGTTGCTTCTGAGAAGAAGTGGTATGCTGTCGATGCATGGTTATTATTTGCCGCATTCAAGTACATGACCTGTAAACACAAAGGAACAAAGAGTAAGTAAATATAGGTAGGAGGAAATGTAATGTACATTGGAATTTAATGTATTACAGGCTACTTTTTAATAAACATGAATTATTTTTTATAGACATCATAATGACTGGACTGATCTTAACAGCAGATTACTAGTAACACTCAAATTTGTGTTTTTATAGAAACATAAACTGTAAACATACCCTCCTGGAATAACCATCGACACCACCAAATATTACGATGTTGTATCTATTTACAAGATAAAAGAAATATAAAATATTATTTGAAAAATTATAAAGTAAAATTTTTTTTATTTTTATTTTTTAAATCAGGGTCAGGGGAGACCAAGGAGTGGAGAATGTACAGATAGCCAGGTTCATGTTTTCCTCAAGAGGCACTGACCGAGGAAGTTTCATATCAGGTAAAAGCGTCCACAATCAAAGGTAAAGTACAATTGTCTAAAAACTTGTAAAATGAAAAGAAGTTCAATGAAACTTTAGTAATCTGTAGGTAGCTTTTCAATGTCACTTAAAGGGTTAGTTCACCCAAAAATTAAAATTCTGTCATTTATCACTCACCCTCATGTTGTTCCACACACATAAGACCTTCGTTAATCTTCAGAACACAAATTAAGATATTTTTGATGAAATCTGATGGCTCAGTGAGGCCTGCATAGCCAGCAATGACATTTCCTCTCTCAAGATCCATAAAGGTACTAGAAACATATTTAAATCGGTTCAATATATATATATGAGTACAGTGGTTCAACTTTAATATTATAAAGTGACAAGAATATTTTTGGAGCTCCAAAAAAACAAAATAATGACTTATTTAGTGATGGCAGATTTCAAAACACTGCTTCAGGAAGCTTCGGAGCGTTATGAATCAGCGTATCGAATCTGCTGTTTGGAGCCAAAGTCACGTGATTTCAGCCGTTGGCAGTTTGACACGAGATCTGAATCATGATTCGATACACTGATTGATAACGCTCCGAATCTTCCTGAAGCAGTGTTTTGAAATCAACCATCACTAAATAAGTTATTTTGTTTTTTTTGGCACACCAAAAATATTCTCGACACTTTATAATATTAATATTGAACCACTGTACTCACATGACCTGATTTAAATATGTTTTTAGTACATTAATGGATCTTGAGAGAGGAAATGTCATCGCTCCCTATGGAGGCCTCATGGAGCCATTGGATTTCAACTAAAATAGCTTAATTTGTGTTCTGAAGATGAACAAAGGTCTTATGGGTGTAGAACGACATGAGGGAGAGTAATTAATAGCATTATTTTTGGGTGAACTAACCCTTTAAGAAACCAGTTATTTATTAATAATTATAAGTAAAATATTGTTTCACTGCTTTGCTTTTTAACCTAAATTGTTTTTTTGTGTTTTTTTTTCAAATTATGAAATACTAGCCAAAAGTGAAAATGAAGTCAAAATGCTGTTCTTATATTAAATGTGTGTATGTATATATATAATATATATAGCTGTTGAAATACCTTATCAATTTGTGATTTGTGTCAATGTGCACAAGAGAAAGGGGCCCTCGAACGGAGTACGTTCTTCTCACCACACATCCCAGGCTGGCCAATCTCGAAAGGATTCCGATTGAATCAACTCGGTGCATTGAGGCAGCTATTCTCTTCCACTGCACACGCAGACCTAAAGACAACAACCTCCCTCTGACCATTCTGTAACCAGCAGCAGGCATATCATCCTTTATGGCTCTCACAACATTGTCTAACTCCTCATCAGTCATGCAGCTATACAACTCTGAGATGGAAAGGCCAAAATCGTTCATCCTTCTAAAGATGGTTCTAGTGGAAACACCCATCATGTTTGCAATGTAGTGGACAGGAAGGTTTGTCTGCAGCATCTCTGCTAACTCTTCTCTTTCAATTGCAAACCTTGGACGTCCTCTCAGACCATCAGAGGAATCCACCACTGCATGTGGAGCTGTGGAATATGGAGGTTGTTTAACAAGTTCAAACACTTCCTGCAGAGCCTGAATGATTTCGTGGGGTATTTCCACATGTCTTGACAGTGCTTGCAGGAGGTACAGCTGCTGGCGACACACAAACTCCATGTAATCCTGGTCAAGGGGAGATCTAAAAAGTGCTCTCTCAAACTTGGAGAGAAGGTCCTCCAAAAGATGCCTTTTTAGAATTTGCTGCAGAATAGAGGGACAAAATTTGCTTCAACTGAGCAACATTAGATATTAACAAATGATAAGGTAACTTTAATCATTAACTTTTTTGTAATCATCATCAGTAACAGTTAAATTCAAAGTAAGTACAGCACACAGTATAAATGAGTACACCTGACCACATCTGAACATATTATTAAAAATAATGTCCTAGATATAAAGATTAATTTCTAAATTGGGTTTCAGAGGGGTATGATCATTCATGCTGTGTTCTGTAACTGTAACTTTTCAATGGTGTAAGTGCTGAAACAATTTCATACTGTATTTAATGGAAACTATATTAACCTGACAATATATTAACCTGACAAAGAATGATAACAAAAAGCTTACACAACAACTCATTAGAATCATGGTTACAACTATTTATTGTACACTTTTTTACATTTCTGTAGTTCTCAGAACTGATATAAATTGTGCTGTATAACACTAAACATAGATACTGTTTAGTGGAGGTAGTGGTGAACTACAGCAAATATAATTTGTGTTATATTTTTCCCCAGCAGCTACAGTTACATAAAAATAATAATAAATCAAGTTAATATAGTATCTGGTAAGGACATATAATAATAATGCAATCAATCAATAAATAAATAAAGTTTTACTCACTTTCATCTGGTCTGTTGATGAAGCCATGTCTAATCGCTCTACAACATGCGTCCAATCACAACAGACTTCCGGAAAAACTGAGTTGACCAATGAGATTTCAGGTTTCAATGAAATAAGTAAAGTCCCGCCCCACGACTGACAAAAATCAAAAGTGTTCGCGCGAGCGAAATAGAAGATTGAGCGCGAGTGTGGGGAATGATGACGCGCGTGCTGTGAGTCTTGTCCGAGCACGCGAGGGCTTGATCTGCGCGCAGAAGAGATGTTATGCGCGCGCGCGGGTTTAAAATGAGCTCGCGGGCTCCCGTTTCCTCGCTTGCAGATCTGTTATCCTCTCGCGGAAGTGATTTACTGCGCGCGCAAGCATCAATTGTGCGCTCGGTCATTAATGGCATTAAAATGTCGCCATAATTGAGCGCGAGTGTGGGGAATGATGACGCGCGTGCTGCGAATCTTGTCCGAGCACGCGAGGGCTTGATCTGCGCGCAAAGGAGATGTCATGCGCGCGCGCGGGTTTAAAATGAGCTCGCGGGCTCCCGTTTGCTCGCGTGTAGATCTGTTATCCTCTCGCGGAAGTGATTTACTGCGCGCGCAAACATCAGTTGTGCGCTCGATCATTAATGGCATTAAAATGCCGCCATATGTATGCTATATTTACTTCTTATTTATTAAATACAGGCAATTGGTTTATGAAATATTGATTAAAATTAAGATACAATTAATACAAAACGAAATTAACTTTAAAGAATTGTAAGAATTTTTTAAAAGTTAAGAACTTTAACTTTTAAAAAATAAAGCACTTTAATTGGAGTGATTTTAGCATGTGTGATTTATCGCGGGCACGGGTCGGGTAACGGGCCAAATATTAATGGGTCTGGGCGGGTGCGGATTTAATTTTGATATTATCACGGGTGACGGGTCGGATCTGGTGCTGAACTTTGCGGGTACGGGCGGGTGCGGGTCTCCAAAAATGGACCCGTGCAGGACTCTGGTCCATGTCTTTCTTTCTTCAGTCGAAAAGAAATGGTTTTTGATGTAAACATTCTAGGATTTTTCTCCATATTATTCATTTCAATGGGCACCAAACGGTTGAAGGTCCAAAAGGCAGCTTCAGTGCAGCTTCAAAGGGCTTTAAACGACACCAGACGATGAATAAGGGTCTTATCTAGCGAAACGATTGGTCATTTAAAAAAAAAAAAAAAGTTTAAGTTTTATAAGCACAAATGCTGGCCTTGCTCTTTTCTCCGATGCGCATTCGTGACGTCACGTAATACGCAATTACGTTGAAAAGGTCACGGTTGACGTAGGCGGAAGTATCGAGTCAGTGTTTACATTACAAATGTGCGGAAGGAGGATCGTATACACATATTCAAATGTCTTTGTGTCAGTTTATTGTTTAACCCTTTGAGCGGTACATCGTTCCCACATATGGGATGTTTATTTCTGTGCCCCTGGGCGTACGGTTCCACATATGGGATTTAGAATGTTCAGCGACGTCACATAACTGCTAGATTCAAACTGTGCTTTCGCGCTCTGGCTGCGAGCGGACGCGCGCTCTCTTGTCATCACAGCTATGCAGTGTTTTCAGCCACATAATGTTTCTTTTAAGGTTTCAGACATTTAAATACGCATAAGCACCATTAAACAATACATTTGGAGTTTATAAAATACACACTGATGTCAGACGTCAGTGGAAGCATCAATAAACAGTGAATTCAAATATAATTTGCCGACATTTATTCATATCAGACACACATGATGGGTCTAAGTAACTATATAGTTTACTCTCTTATTCTTCCAGTTCACCAGCCACTTGCATATATTTCAGGAGAAACTGATGTATTCACCTGCTGTAAATCAGACTGACAGAACTCTGTGAACTGCAGTGCAAACTAAGATGGCGGCGCCCATCTCGCATTATAGATCAAGATAAAGATCATTTATAAAGTTTTTTAAACGACAAAACACACTCACTCACACACACATATTTGAGAATCGGAATATCATATAGTTGAAGACATGTAAGCAAGTTTGCGAATATTTTAAATAAAAAAGGAAAAACAAAATAATAGTGATCCATCTCTCATACAGTGTTATTGTGGCTACGTTCAGCGCTAGTGACACGCACGTGTCGCCATGGAAACAATAAGGGCAAACGTTCTAAAATAAGGGTCGCCTTAAAAAAAAAAAAAACTCACTCTGGCGGTCAGTTAGAATATTTTAAACTCACGCTTGAAAGGTGTGCGTATCCTGGGTGTTTTAATATTAGAAAGCCTAAAGGAAAATTTTTGTCAGGACAGAAATTTGTGACTTTTCAGAGATTTCCTATATACAATCCTGAGCGAATGAAACTGTGGTTGCTACGCCTACGTCAACCGTGACCTTTTCAACGTAATTGCGTATTACGTGACGTAAAAAGAACAAGGCCAGCATTTGTGCTTATAAAACTTAAACTTTTTTTTAAATGACCAATCGTTTCGCTAGATCAGACCCTTATTCATCGTCTGGTGTCGTTTAAAGCCCTTTGAAGCTGCACTGAAGCTGCCATTTGGACCTTCAACCGTTTGGTGCCCATTGAAATGAATGATATGGAGAAAAATCCTAGAATGTTTACATCAAAAACCTTCATTTCTTTTCGACTGAAGAAAGAAAGACATGGACATCTTGGATGACATGGGGGTGAGTAAATTATCAGCAAAAGTTTATTTAAAAGTGAACTAATCCTTTAAGTATCTTTCAGTGAATCAGCTGTCACAGAAGGAGAAATTGGTTCGTTTTGTAACCAAATCACTGGTATCTTTGTTAGAAAACTTTAGCAAATTACCAGTAGACAGCAGAGGTACTGCAGTGCAATTTATGATGGCAAATGAGAAGTAAAACTGAATAAAGTAAAATGCACCAATTTAAAAACACTACATTTTTCCAATATTCACTCAAATATTTTTGAAAACAGAAATTCATCTTTCCATTTACAAATCTAAATTTGACTCTGACATGCTACTCAGAAGTCGGCCTGAACACTGGGAAAAGTCTCAGTTCCATCAATCATCAGTCCATACCTGGTTACAGTCCAGATAAACCAGATATATAATACACCTATATATATTTCAACAGGGTTTTACATTTTAGAATAATTTGTTACTAGCTTACCCTCATACGTTATCATTTTAGATACAGTAATAAAGGTCTTAAATCAAGTGTAGACAGTATTACATTCATAAAGGCATGACATTAAATGTTGCATGCACTGCAAAACGTTGAAATGTCAGGTTTTAAATCGTGTAAGTCAAATCGAAAACAAATATTCTCTGTTTATGTAATCTGTATGAAAAGAGAGCCATGTCAGAATCCGTGATTCAGCTCATTATCCGCTAACTTCAGACATTTTTACTGGAAAACAAGACAAAAATATTGAGGAAGAATAGCACTCTTTTTGCAGTAGAAGTTATTTCCATATACTAGCTTTTTGCAAAATGAATTTAAAACATAATGGAGATCTGTTTGAAGTTGCAGTTTCAAACTGTTGTTAATACAACTCATATCTTGCTCAGACATTTATGTTTATGAACACATTGACATATTGTGTTCCCTTTCCCACATGGAAAAAACCTATATAAACATATATGTTTTAATATAGGTTTTGATATAGGTTTTGAATATATGTGACATATATAAAATTGGCCGTTTTCCTATATTATATGTACATATATGTACATATATGCACACATATATATACACATATATGTACACATATGTACACATATGTACACATATATATACACATATATGTACACATATGTACACATATGTACACATATATATACACATATATGTACACATATGTACACATATGTACACATATATATACACATATATGTACACATATATATACACATATATATGTTACATATATTTTCCTTCTTTTCCACTATCTTCATACAAGAAAGAATTGACCTTGTAAATGTTTCTGGAAAACGTGTAGATATCATAGTTAATATATCATGTTAATATATTGCCATAGTTAAATTCCATAACATGCCATTTACATGTGATACCAAATTCACGTGTTCGCACATACATAAGTTCTTGCATAATTTTTTTCGTTAATTCTTAGTTTTTGCCTTGATAATAGAAAATATGAGCTAGGCATCATGTATGACAGTCAAAAATGAGATATGAGCTACAAAATGACCAGATCCTGCCATTAGCTATATAGAAGACATATCTTGTATGTATAGGGCTTATATGAAGAAGCAATACAGGAGACCTATATTTCCTGTATATGCACATATATGCACCTCAATTTTGCCTATATGTGGCATATATACGCATATATGCAGTATATATACGGCATATATGCAGCATATATGCAGTATATATACGCATATATGCAGCATATATATTATCATATATGTGCATATATGCAGCATATATGTGCATATACACTGCATATAGGTTTCATATATGCGCATATATCCACATATAGATTCTTTCCATGTGGGTTAGTTTGGTTTTATTTACTTGGTCTCCAAGAGATCTTAAACTGACCTTCATTAAACCTGCAGAAACCTTGAATAAACTATTTTCCTAATTCATATATGAAGCCCACATGAATATTGACTATTTAGTTGATTAATACTTAAAACACACCAGAACAACGTATTGCTTTGAGCATAAACTTTTATTGCTTCAAAATCAAAGCATGTAGAAAAGCTTGAAGTGTTTCAACACATTTTTATTTAAAAGAAAAAAGGATGTCAAATTATTCATATTTTTTGTGCAATTTTCCCTCACTGAAAGCTGATGGGACATGCTGGTCACCATATGTTAAGAAAGATGCACATGAATGCATAATAGTTGTGGATATATGTGCACAAGCTGCAGCCGTGAAGCATTTGTAACCCCTGGTCTACATCACACGTGTGATCTTCATGGTGATGGTCTTCAGAGATTTATAGTTTTTCTTCCAGTAGTACCAGTTGGCTGCAATATACAAAGTGCTACCATCATCTTTCCCCCACAAATACTGACCAGTGGGGTTTGTGTGATAACAATCTTTGTACCAAAATCCTCCTCCCCATTTTAAAGCACAGTTTTCACTGCCATAAAGGTCTTGGTCTTTGTCAAAGGTGGAGAACTTCATTCCATTATGCCTAGCGTTCAGAGAGTCACCTGCAGAAACAAGAAACTTTCATTACAGATACACTTTCATTTAGACATCTTAAAAAAATAAATAAAATGAATAATAGTAATCCAGTTTGTGTAGATTCATCATTAGAGTCACACAATTAAAACTGGAAAATGAAACATCTGTAGATTGTTTCACCTGCTCCTCCATCTACAAAGCCGCTGACATGCAGTTTGTACCCATCAGCCTCAGAGTCCACAGAGAAGGACTCGTACACAGCGTAAGCCTTCGTCCCATCAAAGTCCTCCAGATCTACTCTCAGTTTATACCGATTCCTGCGTGTCAGCAGGTGAAGAAACTCTAAACCTGTTGAAAACATGAAATGAAACCAGTTTAGGCTCACTAATGTCCAAATAAATCTGCATTTATACTATGGTCTAGATTAAGGGAAGTTCACACAACAACAATGTACTAAAAATGGAAAAGTTTTTCCTTTGTGTTTTTCTCGTTCACACAGATCAGCAGAAACGACTAAAAAAACATTATATTGCTGCCAGGCCAGTAGTTGGCGATGTCACTTTGCATGACGTCACTGTTTTCACAAATTCACATTTTTGTAGTTTACACAGAGATGATATGGTGTCGTTTAAAAAAAAAAAAAAAAAGCACTTTTACAGCTGAAACCATTTTCAAAAGTTTGCATTTTCAGGCCCCCAAACGACATTGTTGTGCACATGAGCGGTCAAAACGCATCAAAAGTTTTCAGTGTTTAGTTGAAAACAGTGTAAAGTAAACGGCCCCTTTTTCTCTGTTTCCTTTTTTTGCCCAAAACGTCACAAAAACACTCACCCAGCCAGTATTCTCCTTCTTTATTACCAAAACCCCGTTTATAACTGTCCCATGGCCTAAAGAAATTCACCTCGCCGTCCATCCGCCTGAGAATCACCTGAAACATTCATAAATCATTCATCATTTTCACACATCTTTTCACATCATTCATCTTTTTAAATTAAGATGTTCAGGGTGAAAAAAAGCATTAAAAAAGCATTTTACTTTTTAAGTCGACAAGCTTTCTTTAGCAACAAATGTACATTTCTGACCCTAGCATCACCAAATGTGTGACAGTCTGTTAAGGAACTATTAAATTAAGTAAAATAAACAAAGACAAATAAAAGCACAATTTTCAAATGAGTGACAATTTGGATAATAGTTTACAATGTTACTATAAAATATGCAAATGGTATCATTCACGCTGCTAATGAAATAAGGTCTCGAGATAAAACACTCTTACCGTCCAGTGGCCTTTGCTGTGTTTTTCTCCGCTGGGGATCATGTCACAGTAGATCTGCACCGGTCCATCTATTGAGGAGACGGTGTACACGCCACTGCTGGTTTTATCACTTGAATAAACATCAGAGCAGTCAGTGGCAAGAAAGCAATTAGAGTTGACCACTTCAGTCCCCATCAACACGGGAAACACCGCGGACAAACACAGCAACACCTGAGAGAGACACACAACTGATGTTTGATGTCTGACTAAATCTTACTTACATTCTTACACACAAAAACTCACAATCATGTTTGAGAAGTTTCTTCAGAGGTTCAGCTCAGAGGATTCAGTGGGATTTGCTCCTGAAATCCAGTTCAGACAAATAAAATCGCCTTTAGTTGAACATGAACATGTATTCTGTCATTAAAGAAAAAAGACCAGAGACCTGCATCATTTTCAAAATGACCCAAAATAAAACTCACCGTATGAACTGAGAATCTGTTGAATGTTCAGGCGAGAGATGCTTCTTTAAATATCTCTCCGACTGTCAGGATCCTCCTCTGTATTTGCAAAAAAAACCCCTAAAGCTTACCTTCAAATCTTTATTGGACAGTCGTGGGTTAGATGCCATAAAAGGAGAAGTTTTTGTTTATTTTTCCCCCTTTTTTTTTTGGCAACCTGCTTTATCATTTTTAGAGGAAACAAAAAACACATTTATTTCATCTGAAAGTGATGATAAAGTAATTTATCTAGAAACCGATTGCAACAGACCCCTTAAGCAACAGAGCTAAGAAAATCCTTAATCATTTGTATCATAATTTGTATTTTCTTAGCTTAAGGTGTTTGTTCCAACCAGGTCCTAATGACTTTTTGACATGCAAACATTCAAAAATTTTTAACATGATGTTGGTGACTAAACATGCAGTGACAAATCAAACTGATGTACTTTGTGGTAGTGTTACATAAGTGTAGTATTCATGTATTTTACACTCTCTGGTTCTCATACCATAAACAGGGCTAAATAGTAATAATTAAAAATATAGCTGCAAGCAGAAATCAAGGGGAAAAGCAAAAAGAAGGCACAATAAGTCATGCCAGCATTGCTGGGATCATCAGACCAACTGCAAAAATGAGCAATTAAAGACATTAAGATGATTTTATGCAAAATGGCTGAAAAATCAAGAAAACAATCACTAGTAATATGATTTAATGGTTTATAACTTTCGACCAATAGGTGGCGCTGTTATGAAATTGATGTGGTGTGGTCAGAGTGAGGTGATAATGACACATGCAAAGTTTGGTGTCAATATGCCAAAGCACTGCAGGGATACAGCCTCAGAGTGTTTGTGGCATCATGCCATCAACACGAAATCCATAACTTTTTGCCGGCATGTTGTGAAGATGATACAATTAAATTGTTCTGAAAATTGGACCAACGTTCTAGGATGATTTGAAAAAGTAGGTTTATAAAGATCAAAATGCTGGACAGGAAGTTCGGCCGACTATGGCAAATATGGTATCCATGGAATCTATTAAGACAGTTTCATTATAACAGGTCAAATTAATCAAGAGTTATTCCATTTTTGGAAATTTCATTCTAACTTTTGGCCACAAGGTGACACTGTCTCAACTTTTTGAGTACCTCCAGGGCATGGTGCCAATGGCACATACAGTTTCTTAATGATATACCAATGAGTTTATAAAATATAGCATTTTATGAAAAAACTGAAAATAGCACCTAATCTAAAGAGTTTTGTGATATTTGGCCAAACCGTTCAGAAGTGATAAGCAAAAAGAGCAATTTTTCATATCTCCTGACTACTAGGTGGCACTGTGCTGAAACTCTGCAGGTACCCTCAGGTCATTTTTGTCAAGTTTGGTCAGAATACGCTAAAGCGTTTTGGAGATATACCCTGCGTCCCAATGTCCATACTATCCATCCTAAATAGTATGTGAGATTAAAATAAGTGTGTCCCAAAGCATAGTATGTTGAAAAGAGTATGCCAAAAGTCCCCGGATGGTCTACTATTTCCGGTAGATTTTCGAAGTGTGGATCCGTGCACACTATAAAGGCTAATATTGCCCACAACCCATTGCGCATTGGACGAGGATTCAGTTCAGAACTACAAACACGAGTAAAAAGTGTTAAAAAACTACAAAACATGGCGGAAATGCGCGATCGACACTGAGAGGTTTGAGTGACTAATAATCAGTTCAACCTCATAGAAAATATTTATTTAATGTTATCTGTGTTATTTTTTCATCTGCAAATACCAATGTGGACTTTTATAAAGATCCGATTGACCATTAACTTTTAAATGCATCATTATGGATTAATAAGAGGAGAGTTCTCCACATGAAAGACCTGTGACTGCAGATCAACATGCAGCATTTCTCACTGATACAGTAGGAAATTAACTAAATGAAATGTGGAGGATGTAAGATGATTGACAGGCCAGTTTACGGTGACAGAGAGAAAAGATGCGACAGAGAGAAAAGACGCAATTGTATGACGTGATAGTACTGTATGTCCCAAAGCTTGTCTACTCTTTTGCTACACACTCAAAAGTAAGTACTTTTTGTTCACAGAAAGAGTACATACTTTTAGGGCGTAGTATAAGTAGGCAAATTGGGACGCAGCAATAGCCTCATGTTCATTTTGGCGTGCTTTTCATCAAATTAGTTTGTAGCCTAAGTGTTTGCTATTTGAGAATGGTTTAATGAATTGACTTGAACTTTTTGTCTGTATGGTCTGAAGATGATCTGGGTCAATTTTTGTTAAAATCAGAACAACAGCCTAGGAGTTATAAAAAAAAGTAGGTTTCAAAATGGTTGATCAAATGGTTGATCATTTTTCCTCACTGCTAAATCAAATTCAGTCAATAGTCAGGTTTCCATACAAGGATTTTTTTTTTTGCAAAAAAAAAACAAAAACGTTTAGAGCTTTAAAATGTGTCGCAATATAGCTGATGTTGATGAAAATGAATCTAATGTCAACATTGTTTTTCTATTTATTTTTAGTGCATAAAATCAATATTGATAGTTGAAATGTCACAAAAATGAGTTTGGAAAAACTTTTTGTCTTGAAAAGGAGCAAATAAATGTGGTGTCGCATGACAGAATTAGTCTATTCCCACAGCGTCCGTGTGTTGCTCCCGTTAAAGCTCCGTAGCTCAAAGGAGCATCACAAGGATAAGGAAAATACGTATCATATGCTTATTTTTGTCAAGCTGCAGAGATTTTTTCCTCATCCTTGTGATGCACCTTTGAACTACAGGTGTGTATTTTGCCAGGTGCACCGACCATTTTTCCCATCTTTAAACTAGCAAAAGTGGATTCGGACACGCCCTAAGTGCACTTGCGCTGTGCGCTTTAGACCATGTGCTTAGATCGTTAAAATAGGGCCTCTAAAATCAATGCACCACAACCTAGCATAATAAAGAAAATGATTAATCTAGAAAGAGATATTTACATAGATCACTGGAGAGAGCAAACAAAAACCCAAAGCTGAATGAGATTCTATCTTGGTCAAAACAATGTGTAGTAATATCGCTTCTCTGCCAGGGACAGAAAGCTGCTAAACAAAATGTGGATTCAGTGACCACGAGATGGCCATAAAAACAGAAAGGCATAAAAAGACATGGAAGATCTGCAGTCTCTGCACATCACGACAGGCCGAGAACATGTTTAAAGGGTTAGTTCACCCAAAAATGAAATTTCTGTCATTAATTCCTCACCCTCATGTCCTTCCACACCCGTAAGACCTTCGTTCATCTTCAGAATACAAATTAAGATATTATTGATGAAATCCGATTTATCCGTTTATGACTCATCCATAGACAGCAATATAATCAACACTTTCAAGGTCCAGAAAGGAACTAAAGACATCGTTAAAACAGTCATGTGACTGCAGTGGTTCAACCTTAATGTTACGAAGAGATGAGAATACTTTTTGTGCGCAAAAACAAAACAAAAATAAGGACTTTATTCAGCAATCTCTTCTCTTCTGTGTTCTCATACGTTGTTTACGTCCAGCACTTCCAGGTTCTCCGTCAGAACGTCGACTCATTATTGGCCGGCTCCTGCGTCATCATCACACACATGCGTCGTGCTGATCACGTGATCGGCTTTGACCAATACTGAGATGGCATTCGGATGTAAACACGGAAGCTTCACTGTGTTACTGCATCACCTGCATAAGATAATGAAGAGATTGTTGAATAAAGTCATTATTTTTGTTTTGTTTTTGCACACAAAAGTATTCTCGTCTCTTCATAACATTAAGGTTGAACCACTGCAGTCACATGACTGTTTTAATGATGTCTTTAGTTCCTTTCTGGACCTTGAAAGTGTTGATTATAGATTTTGAGTCATATTCCTCTCGGATTTCATCTAAAATATCTTAATTTGTGTTCTGAAGATGAATGAAGGTCTTACGGGTGTGGAACGACATGAGGATGAGGAATTAATGACAGAAACTTCATTTTTGGGTAAACTAACCCTTTAAGATGCCTTCGTCATTATCATTGACGGTTTGAAACAGAAATGCTTCAGCAGCTTCACATGATGGTGGTTTGATACAAGTTGGTCTTCAGCAGTTCTCAAACTATAATATTTATTGTTAAGCCTATAATTTACAGTATTACAAAACAGCACACATTCATTACATTACATTATTTCCTGTTTAGCACTCCCTCTACTCCACTTTAAGTCCAGCAAAATGTACAAAAAGTGAAACTGAACCATTAATAATTTGAGCTGAGGGGGAATTCACATGCAGCAGCGCCCCCTAGCGGACAGATCTGCAAAGACAGATATCAATACAGTTCCTACAAAAATATTTCAATGCCACTTACAAATCAACACAACCCTTCCTGACAGTTCAACACAACAGCTTCTTACAATGGATGTAAATGAAGAAATCGTTCTGGAGAATTTAAAACAGAAATGCGACTCGTCGGTCCACTAGTTTCTATGGCAATATCAGCTGCTTTATTAAAAGAAAAAAGTACCTTAAAGCTGAAATCCATCCTGAATGATGACAACACAGAATAAAATACTATCACTAGTGATCATCAAATCCTTTTAACCTTTTATTTTACAGACTTTGTGTTTAAGTCTTCCACTTTTTTCACAAAACCTTTGCTCTCTAGAAACCCAGTCAGTTTGGGTTAAAATTCTTTGAAGTTCAAATATTAGCATTATAAACACTGAATTAACACCAACATATGAAATTAAATTAAGGACATGCATCAGAAAAATTGGGAATGTTGGACAATAAATATATATAACAAAATATCAGCTTGACAGTAAACTGTTTTTGCAGTGTTGTCTTATATTAATGTCCGCAAGGTGTAAACATAAAATGTTCAATAAGGTCATTATGTTTGTAGCGTGATTACTATTACTATTACTCAGTCTGAAATATTTATTGTATGTTTTAATCCGCTTGTAGCGAACAATGAACTGAACAAACAGAGGGCAAGATATACAAAAGATAACGGACTCAAATACAAACAGGTGTGTGCTAATTAGTCATATAATGAATAACCATGGAAACAAATGACAAACAGGAACATAAGATTAAGGAAACAGGAAACAAAGATGAGCAAACTAAAAGTCCTTGAAAACGAAACCAAAACAGATTAAACTGAGCATAATTGTGACATAACTCGGAAATCACGTCCACGCGCAGTAAAGTCCAAATGAGGAAAGTTTTTAGCTCAAAATGGCCACAGATAATTTTTTACAGCATGTTCAAATTGCCTCTTTTGGGGGTTGAGCAAAAAATGCGCCGTTTCAGTGTGTGCCCTTTAAATGCAAATGAGATGCTGTGCTAAGCCTAAGAGGGCGGAGCTTCAAGAGCTGATTCTCTGGTGTCAGGAGTCAGTCAGGACACACTATAATGTCAGAAACTGTGAATACATGCTGCATGGAGATAGAACAGGTATAGTTTAATTACGGTTATAACTTATATTGTCTTCTTGTTTTTATCCACTATATTAGTACAAACCTGTTGTACCGGACCCCGTTCGACTTTACTGATGAGTTTTATGACGTTTATTGTACTTCACACAAAATATGAAGCATCAGTTTTCACTCTAGAAAATCAGTTTAAGAGCTTAACAAAACAAGGTGCAAGTGTGCATTAAAATATTATCCATAAACTCTCTCTCTCTCCCTTGCATTATCATCAACATACACAGCGAATTACACAGAAACACTCATTACAAATAACAGTAAACGAATATATAAAGACCTTATGCCTTTTCGGGTTGTGCTTAATAAACTGGTAAACTTTGTATCCATAAATCAACTCCGATGAACTGTAATAAAGTGCTCTCACCTTCATTACTGCTGTATCCAGTATCACTCTGGAGACTGTAAGCTGGATCACAAACTGATCTATCCTTGAGTAACACATTTTTAGCACAACCTCTGTTTTGTATTGTCCCTTTGTATTGACATTCATTCACAAAATCCGGTGTGAATGAATCCACCTCGTCTTCAGCGGCTCAGATTTAGGGAGTAAATGGAGAGAGTTATGTGGATTAATCCATCCAGCTACAGAACACCTAAAACGCTTGGGAGACGTTCTCGTCAGTGAATGGCGGACTGTAAACTCGCTGTGAACTCGCTCAGGGTGGTTCTGTTATAATGACAAAAATCTTGTGAAGAAAAATGCATGGATGGCAAAACACTCAGAAGTAATCTTTGGGAGCAGTTTTGAACAGTTAAACATCTAAACAGACACTGTAAATGAAATCAACCAAAGCCAACCGACTAAAGTAAAAGACTGAATGACTCCAGATGTGTAAAATAAATGTTGGATGGATGTGAAAGTCTTGGCCGTTCTGAAGTGATTTCTCATAGATGTGATGAGATCTGCTGCTGCTCTCCTCAATCTTCTGCTGTGTGTTCATGTCCTTCTCTAAATCTGCTCATTCTCACTTGTTGATCTTCCTGTTTCTTTCCTAAAAGCATCAGATTCTCATCATCATCATCTTCACACTCTTAATATTTGCATGTCAAATCCATAATGATGATGATAAATGTCTCTGACCTGACGTGTGTCTCATGTAGATGTGAAAACCTCCTAACAGACCCAACAGAAACATCATCTGAAAACACCAGACCAGAACAAACACCAGAGACGCTGAAAACAACACAGACAGAATCAATCAACCAATCAATCAATCAGTTAATCTATATGAGTTGATTATATCTGTAGATGAACAGAAATCATCTCACCAGGACAGTGTTTTACACTAATGTTCTTCTGTCGGTGACTGACGTGGTTCTTCACGCTGCAGCTGATGTTTCCATCAGTTCCCTCATCCAGATCAATGATGTTTCCATCCATCAGTGGATCTCCATTCAGAGTCCAGCTGAAGAGGAGCGGATCTCCATCAGAGGAGCAGAACACCCTCATCACCCCACTGGAGGAGCAGATGATTGACACTTCCACTGAGCCAATAGGAGCTGGAGGGAGGGACACATGACAGTCACATGACAAACACAGCAGAATGCCATCCTTCCACACTACTCATATATTCCTGGAGTATGTAGTGTGTTTACTGTGTGTTACATGAATAAAACCTTCACGGAGATTCATCTGATTGATTTACATGAGAGTGAGATCTTTGGAGAACATGAGATTGTAATGAGTCTGATGAGAGTTACTGTACCTTCAACAATCACTTGAAGATATTTATATGTTTCTCTGCTGTATGAGTCTTCGAGATATAATCTGTAAGTCCCTGAATCTGCTCTGATCACACCGTTTATTATCAGAGTCCCATTAATGACTGACACTTCAGATCTGTTATTAAAAAGATCACATTGATTCTCCTTTATCGTTTGATTCTGTACTCTACAGTATTCTTCAGTGCTGTAGTTTATTATCTTTTGTATCTTCAGGTTATATCTACTAGTGTCCACCATCAGCAGATTGAGTTTGTGTCCCAGAGCTGCGTAACAGGGATCTTCCTGATTAAACCTGCAGTTAAACTCCAGACCTGAAGAACTCACACACACACACACACACACACACACACACACACACACACACACACACACACACACACACACACACACACACACACACACAGACGGAGAGAGAGAAAGAGAGCTATAAGACAGGAAAAGCAGCTGAACCATGCGATGAGGTGTGAAAATAAGAATTGAATTGCGGGTAAATTTCTTTAAATAAAATGTTAGCTTAGTTTTCAGACTCATTAAAAGGTAAAGTAACAAGTTTTAATCAATCAGAGAACAATATTTGAATTTTCTGGTATGGAGGTACAAAAACACCTGTTATACTTTGTCCATGAAGACCATATGCAGAATATAATTATAAAAACTATCATTTTGATTTCATGGGTCTTTAACACAGACTGTGACTGTTAATGAGACTTAAACACTGACATCTAATGTATCATAAAACTTCACTAATACACACTGTTAAGTCCAGAAAACACCATGTCTAGATCCTGCAGATGTTTTTGGAAACTCTTAATGAAATATTACAGTGTTTTTATTGTCAGAGCTTCTTCGTTAGATGAGTTTGATCTGAAAGTGGACTCACATGCAGCAGTTTTCAGCAGCATCAGTCCAAAGATGAGCTTCATTTCTCTAGAGTCCAGAAGAGCCCAATAATCCAGCAGAAGAGAGAAGATGCTGCTTCAGTCACATAATCAAGATCTGCTGACCTTGACTGTGTGATCCACTTATCTGTGCTCTTGATATATTCAGACTACTGCACACTTCTGAGAGATGAGGAAGTTCACATCATTTACTGGAGAAGCTCAAGCATGAGGATAACAAAATAACTCACACAATCGTTTCTTTTCTGTCCTGCTATCTATCAGTTTTCCATCGACTAATGCTTCTGGTGTTTTTCATTTTAATTACATTATCATGATAATAAGCTGTTTTTGTCACCCATTGGTTATTTTTTATAACCACAGGATCCAAAATGAACACTTGACAAGCATCGTCTGTGGTTTGGTTGTGCAAAGTATAAAAACATTGATGACTAACAAACATCTACTAAAACTTTACCCATGTTTGAATCCACAAGGCCTGGAAGAAAATCACAATGATGATCCTGTTACCGTCAAAAATTTACCATCAGAAGTTTATCTAAGATAAAATGTTTTTCTCCAGACACAAATGAGGAATATTCCTCACATTAAACCACTGAAACTGAAATATGAGGGACAAATGACACAATAACCAGTGCTGCAAGTCAAATATTAAAACAAACAGCTAAATAAGCCTATAAAGGATATTTATAATATCAGTTTTAAAGCCTTCTTTTTATTGTTGCATGTATTAAAACATTTTCCCTGATAAAGAAGCTCAGTTTGTACTGCTGAAATGACACTCTTTACTCGCATTCACCACACGAGGTCTCCATCAGCACACTTACCAGTCTGTTGCCATATTAATAAATGAAGCTTTTATCATGCAGAAAAAAAAGAAAAAAAAGAAGAAAAAAAAAAAATATATATATATATATATATATATAGTACAGTCCAAAAGTTTGGAACCAGTAAGATTTTTAATGTTTTTAAAAGAAGTTTCGTCTGCTCACCAAGGCTACATTTATTTAATTAAAAATACAGTAAAAAACAGTAATATTGTGAAATATTATTACAATTTAAAATAACTGTTTTCTATGTGAATATATAGTAAAGTGTAATTTATTCCTGTGATCAAAGCTGAATTTTCAGCATCATTACTCCAGTCTTCAGTGTCACATGATCCTTCAGAAATCATTCTGATATGCTGATCTGCTGCTCAAGAAACATTTAATGTGTAAAATTGTATAAAATATTTGTGTACAATATTTTTTTTCAGGATTATTTGATGAATAGAAAGTGTTTATATGAAATCTAATCTTTTGTAACATTATAAATGTCTTTACTGCCACTTTTGATTGATTTAATGCATCCTTGCTGAATAAAAGTATTCATTTCTTTAATTTCTTTAAAAAAAAAAAAAAAAAATTCTTACTGACCCCAAACTTGTGAACGGTAGTGTATAATGCTACAGAAGCTTTGTATTTCAGATAAATGCTGTTCTTTTGAACTTTCTATTCATCAAGGAATCCAGAAAAAAAAGTACACAACTGTTTTCAACATTGATAATAATAATAAATATGTTTCTTGAGCAGCAGATCATCATATCAGAATGATTTCTGAAGGATCATGTGACACTGAAGATGCTGAAAATTCAGCTTTGATCACAGGAATAAATTACTTTGTCAAATATATTTAAATAGTACACAGTTATTTAAAAATTGTAATAATATTTCACAATATTACTGTTTTTTACTGTATTTTTAATTAAATAAATATAGTGAGCAGACGAAACTTCTTTAAAAAACATGAAAAATCTTAGTGGTTCGAAACTTTTGGACTGTACTGTATATATATGGAAACAGTTGTGCAGCACATGACTTCCATAGTATGTAGGGAAAAAAAGCTATGGAAGTCAATGGTGCCCCACAAGTGTTCTTCATTCTTCAAATGATCTTCCTTTGTGTTCAGCAGAAGAAAGAAATTCATATAGGTTTGGAACAACTTGAGGGTGAGAATATGTGTTCACAGATTTTTCATTTTTGGTGAACTGTCCCTTTAAGATCTCTCTAAACCTTCTTCTCCACATAAACACAGTTTGACGTACAGAAACAACTTAATGTGATGGTGGTTTAATACATGCATATGTATGATAGATGACATCATTGGAATCTCTTTCAGAACTGCTGAAAGTGCTTTTCCTGCATCCTTGCACTATCGAATGAAATTAATTACAAAAGGGCTTTATAGGGTTAGTTAAATTTTGGGTTAGTATCCACCGTATTTTGCAGTGTGAACGAAAAGCTATTTTATGTGATAACGGTGTGCATTCAGGTTGAAGTTCCCACCGGGATAGAAACACACACACACACGTCTGTCTTTGTGGTGACTCTCCATAGACGTAATGGTTTTTATACTGTACAAACTGTATATTCTATCCCCTTACACTAACCCTACCCCTAAACCTAACCATCACAGGAAACTGTCTGCATTTTTGCAGACACAGACAGACGAGTGGAAGTGACCGTGACTCAGATCCGCACCAACATTGTACAGCAGATGCACTGGGCTCAAGGAGCCTGTTCAGCCAAAATACGGTATATTTTGATTTTGTATAAGTAAACATTTGAAGTTTTTAAAAAAATATATGAAATAAATAAATATTTCTTTGAAATCTAACCTCATCAGTTAATTCAACCCAAGGCTGCTTGGAGAGATAACAGGTAAAAAAAAAATCAACATTCGAATTGCAAAACACCCATTATGAAAAACTGAACTCATTGTTGTGCTTCGAGTTCATCATTCAAGCAAAGTTCCTTTTTTTGCTTTGTTTTGCAACCTGCTCAAGTCACTGGTGTCTTTATAAAACTTGAGCAAATAACATGTAGACAACAGAGATACTGCTAATACAGCTCTGGGGGTTGACGTCACACAATCTAAACTCCGCCATTTTGGCAGGCCATGCAAACCGGACATGTTTAGACCTTACAAACCATACTATTTCAACATGCTGGACAGCTGCTGTGTGCCAGGATGCCAGAACAGGCGGGGGAAAGCAAAGGGGAAATCATTTTATCATATTCCTAAGGACTGCGATAGACGACTGAAATGGTTCACTGCAATAAATTGTGCTCACCGACACAACAAAACAACAGATTTGTTGTATTTGTATTTTTTGTCTTTTATCTCAGTATTCCTATAAGTGTTGTGTAAGGGTTTTAATGTTTAATAGTAACCCTAAAATGATATGAAAGAGTTTAAAATGTGTTAAATAACTGGGCTGATAGGCTATATTTTCAGTATAATGTAACACTACACATTATTCCACCGGTCACAATTGTGCCCAATCATAAAACACAATTTTTCACACACGTTTCCATAAAAATTTCAAAAATAATTATTGATTATTTCAGTGGAAATCTGGGAAAAATTTGGGATTAAACAGGTTAAGATATTATGACATTTATGATGTCTACACTCTAAAAAATGCTGGGTTAAAAACAACCCAAGTTGGGTTGAAAATGGACAAACCCAGCGATTGGGTTGGTTTAACCCAGCGGTTGGGTTAAATGTTTGCCCAACCTGCTGGGTTGTTTTATTTAAACCAACTATTGTTTAAAAGTTGCTATATGGCTAGCTTAAAATGAACCCAAAATAGTTGGCAAATTAAAAACCAGATGCAATTAGAGACAACAATAATAGACAAAAGGTGAATGTTTATTAATAAGCTTTAATTTTTTATTAATATAAATTTAATAGTTTAATAGATTATTTATATACATTTATTAATAAGCAATTTAATAAATGTTTATTGTTTAATAATTATTCATTGAACATTAATAAATGTTCATTTCCAACATACTTTGGGTTAATTTTAATTAAGCAATACAGTAATTTTTAAACAATAGTTGAGTTAAATAAAACTACCCAGCAGGTTGGGCAAACATTTAACCCAACCTCTGGGTTAAAACAACCCAATCGCTGGGTTTGTCCATTTTCAACCCAACTTGGGTTGTTTTTAACCCAGCATTTTTTAGAGTGTACTGTATTCACAGTAATATATCGTTAGCTGTGCTGTATACCTACAAACAAGGACAGCTAGAGTCATACAATTTAATGATGCCAAATGAATATGTGGCATGCTACGTTTTAATGTTTTAACGTCAGTGAGGATTGCTTGGCGCATATAATTTGCAGATAGCATAACTTGTTTTCCAAAAAAATATTTTTGTGCAAATAGTCAATAATGCGCACTTGACTCTGTCTAAGCAAGTAGTATAATGAGAGAAAGACTCACTCAGTGATTGAACGGTCCATTGGCCGGATTCTATGTTGAATCAAATAACATATTGCTTTCTAAAGCTACTAGGCCTATTTATAATATTTATTTGATGCTTTTCTCATTTAACACAATAATGACTTTAAATGATCTTTTAGAGGTAATTTCTCAGAGTGGTTTCAAAGGAAGAGGCACATTAAATAGATTTTTTAAAAGTGACCTAATTTGGCACTAAATCAATAAATAATCTAGACTAAGACTTAATGTAGAATTGTGGTTTATTAGATTGTTGACAAAACTTAAATAGTTTGAGTAAATGTGACTCAAAACAAGTAAAGAACAACTTGATATAATTAAGTTAAGTTTACTTAATTCAATTAAGGCAACGAGTATGCACAATTGAATTAAGTGAACTGAACAAATTTGTGTTTACGGTGAAAATCCATAATCCATAACATAATGTTTTCTCCAGTGAAAAAGTTGTTTTGTCTGAATCAGGAGAGAATTAGAGATCAAGCAATGTTCTCAAGCAAAAACTGTTCTTAACAAACAGGTTGGTGGGTTTTGAAATGAGAGGACATCAAAAGCTAACTGTTGGATCAACTTAAAAAAATTAAGTTCCCTTTCAAGGGAACTTGCGTTGCGCCGAGAATGACGCTGTGGGATTGCATCGTGAAGCACCAATGAAATCTGTCCAATGGCGTGACGGAAGGTGGGTGACATCATGACCAGAAAACTATAAAGCAAACCCAGACCAAACAATGTCAGCTTCTGTGCCTTCAGGAAGAGCTGTATATCTATTTATTGTTGTTTGTCCAGAAGCTTATATTTATCTAGACAGGAGTATAATGGTGAGCAAACAGCAGTTTGAATCATTTGTTCCTTCCTGCACTCGTTGCTTCGAGTGGAGATACACATGATTTATGTGTTGTTTGTACGGGAGTATCTGAGGGCATCCCCTCTGGGGGAAATGGATTACACCTCATTTCATGGTGTCCATCTCCCTTCAGTGCCTTCAGGGAGCAATTCTGCCAACCCCAGCTTATCAGAAGCTGACATTGTTTGGTCTGGGTTTGCTTTATAGTTTCCTGGTCATGACATCACCCACCTTCCGTCACGCCATTGGACTGATTTCATTGGTGCTTCACGATGCAATCATGCAGAGCGTTCCCACAGCGTCATTCTCCACGCAACGTCTCATTCCCTCTTCATGGAACTAAGGTTACAGTCGTAATCGAGACGTTTTCTCAACTTAATTAATTACTACTTATCATCAATTCTGTCAGGACCACTATCGTCAAATATGATAGATAATGCATAGGGTTTGTATTGGTGGTATGGTTCTGTTCTGGGCAAGAACTCCCTGCGCATCCATGCAGCCTAGCATGGATAAGAGCAGCAATAAACCCCCTAGGGTAAACAGAACAGGACCAACATGCAGATGTAATTAAATGTCAGGATTTAATGTACACATATTTCGAGAATTACTCTGATTCAGAGCCAATCCTGACTGAAGAGAGGAGGAGCTGGGGATGGAGGAGGGTAATTTGATATGATGATGATATGATACTTTATTATCAGAACATGTCTGAAATTTTTCTTAAATCACAGTATTTTCCATGTTTGCAACAACCATCTTTTACACAACATCACTTAATCCACAAAAAAAAAAAAAAACAACAAAAAAAAAAACATCGACCCTTACTGCATCCCACTACACAACACAGCACATTTACAGTATTCTTGATTTATGGTTAAGTGTCTTATTTAGCTCAAGGATCGCCTGATGCACAAACAAATGTTTCAGTTTTAATTTTTTGAATCTTGGGATTCTGTACCTCCGATTTGATGGTAATAATTCAAACTCATTATGCAGGACATGATTAGGATCAGAAATTATATTATTAGCCAATCTTAACAGATTATTTTAATAAGTTGTATCATATAACTTCCCTAAAGGCTGGCCAACAATTCTTGAGCAGATTTTTAATTGATTAAACAACTGTGTTACCAAATAGAGTTGCAATATTGCAATACACTCATTATTACAGACATAAAGAACAACAGAAGAAGACGGCGAAGAAAATAGATTCTCTGCTTTGTTCTTCTACAGAGAGCATCAATGTGATCTTTCCATGTTAACATTTCATCGATCAATACACCTAAATACTTATAAGTTTAAACTTGCCTGATTTTACTTTCATGAATAAAAACAGGCATTTTATGAGTATCCGATGTAGACCCTAATATAATCTCTTCTGTTTTACTTGTGTTAATGACAAGATCATTGTTCTCACACCACTCATGAAAATTAGTCACACCCTATTGATGAAACTCAGCAGATATTAACACGGTGTCATCAGAATACTTTAAAATATACTGATTTAACTTGTCAGTTCGACAGTCATCTGTATACAAGGTGAAAAGTATGGCAGAGCTAACACAACCTTGAGGTACTCCGACATTTGTTATGATAGTAGATGACAACGTTTTATTCACTTTAACTCTCTGAACTCTATTAGTGAGGAACGAGATATACCAATTAATCAAATGGGGATTTACACCCAACTGTACAAGTTTTGACACCAATATATCAAACTTTATGGTATTGAATGAACAGTTGTATCGGGTTTATCTAAATGTTTAGAGACGATGTGCACCAGAGCAGCAACTTCATCTTCAGTACTACAACCTTTCTTATAGGCAAACTGCCAAGGATCGAGTTTATCTTTTACCATCTGAACTAAGTGCGGAAGTATCAGTCTTTCAAGACATTTCACAATTACTGAAGTAAGGGCTTGACTTTCGTGACCTGCCAGAACTGACGCTAACGCTAGATCTTAATGTCTCTAGGTCAATCACACTATTATTAGTGTTTGTTCAATCCCATTATTTACATCAGTCTAACTTAATTTTACCACATTCCAACTTAAATGTGTTAATTTTACTCAAATCATTTTTTTTTAAATTGCCTGCAATTAAAAACCTAATTTTTAAACATAAATAAAAGAAACAACATATTGCTTTGAGAATAAACTTTTATTGCTTCAAAATCAAAGCAGACAAAGCATGTAGAAAAGCTTGAAGTCATGAACCCAATTTCAACATATTTTTATTTAAAAGGACAACAGATGTCCAATTATTATTATTTTATGTGCAATTTTTCCTCTCTGAAAGTTGATGCTGGTCACCATATGTTCAGAAAGATCCACATGAATGCATAACAGTTGTGGATATATGTGCACAAGCTGCAGTCGTGAAGCATTTGTAACCCCTGGTCTACATCACACATGTGATCTTCATGGTGATGGCCTTCAGAGATTTCCAGTTTTTCTTCCAGAGGTGCCAGTGTGGCCCAAAATGCACACTGTCATCCTCTTTCCCCCACAAATACAGACCAGTGGGGCTTGTGTGATCACAATCTTTAAACCAAAACCCTCCCATATTGTGTTGTAAAGCAGTTATTTTTCAAAAGGTCTTGGTCTTTATCAAAGGTGGTGACCTTCATTCCATTTTGGTAACTCAAAGAGTCACCTGCAGACAATAACACTGTCATTTTCCAAAACTTGCACTTTGAAATCGTTCTCAAACGTTTGCATCTTCAGACTCCCAAAATCGTTTAAAAAAAAAAAAGGACCAAAATGCATCAAAAGTTTTCCATTTGTCGAGTAAACGGCCCCTTTCCATGTGTCTGAGTGTTTATATTTCACTGTTTGCTTTTTTTGCCCAAAATATCACAAAAACACTGTGTCACCTCCTTTATTACCAAAACCCCGTTTATAACTGTCCCATGGCCTAAAGAAATTCACCTCGCCGTTCATTCGCCTGAGAATCACCTGAAACATTCATAAATCATTCATCGCTTTCACACATCATTTCACATCATTCATCTTTTATAAATTAAGGTTTAAAGCATTAAAAAAAGCCTTTTATTTTTAAAGTTGACAGGTTTCTTTAGCAACAAATGTAAATTCTGTTGTGTGATTCCTGAGCCACTAGCGTCACCAAACGCCTGACAGTCTGTTATGGAACTATTACAGTTTTTTCCAACTGCTTACACACAAAAACTTTTCATGTTACACGATTTTTGAAGCCTGACACTCAAACAGCAGAACCACACACCAAATCTGCAAAACCGCACACTTATTCTCAGCCTTTGACTCATTTTTCAATTTCATAAAACACTTTTTGCAAAACACACACCAATAAATTAGTATTTAAAAATAGTAATATTTTTCAACATCTCTCTGCCAATTACTTTCAATCTTGTACAGAAATGTACAGCTTATGTGTGTATATGATATATCCAAAAATAGAATATTATGGCAAATGTGTTTGCAAAGTAAGACAAATGTTTGAGTCCAGTTTGTGATATTTTGAATGCAGTTCTTTATTTTGCAAGATGTGAGGCATTTTGCATTTTGTGTGTGTAATTCTTGGATTTGTTTGTAAAGTTTTGAAAAAAAAAGAGAAAAAGTTTTGAAAATGTGTGTTAGCAGTTGGAAAAAACTGTAAATTAAGTAATAATAATAATAATAATAAAAGTAAAATAAACAAAGACAAATAAAAGCACTAAGTGACAATTAGGATAATGGTTTACATTTATGCATTTGGCAGACACTTTTTATCCAAAGCGACTTACATTGCATTATACTATACATTTGTATCTGAGTATGTGCAATCCCTGGGATCGAACACATGACCTTTGGCATTGCTAGTGCCACGCTCTAACCACTGAGCCACAGGAATATGTTACTATAAAATATGCAAATGGTATGATTCACGCTGGGGTTCATCTGCTAATAAAATATGGTCTCGAGATAAAACACTCTTGCTCAAATTGAAACTCTTCCCGTCCAGTGACCTTTGCTGTGATTTTCTCCTGTAACAGTAGATCTGCACCGGTCCATCTATTGAGGAGACGGTGTACACGCCACTGCTGGTTTTATCACTTGAATAAACATCAGAGCAGTCAGTGGCAAGAACACAAGTAGAGTTGACCACTTCAGTCCCCATAAACACGGGAAACACCGCGGACAAACACAGCAACACCTGAGAGAGACACACAACTGATGTTTGATGTCTGACTAAATCTTACCTACATTCTTACACACAAAAACTCACAATCATGTTTGCAAAGTTCCTTCAGAGGTTCAGCTCAGAGGATTAGGTGGGATGTTCAGGCAGATGGTGTGTTTTTAAATATTTCTCAAACACCTAAAGCTTTTTTTTTGGCAACCTGCTTTATCATCTTCAGCTGAAAGTGGGATCATCTGGAACCGATTGCAACAGACTCCGGCAGCAAGTGAACAATTTGTCCTCAAAGTTGATGTGTTAGAAGCAGGAAAAATGGGCAAGCGTAAGGATATGAGTGAGTTGGACAAGGACCAAATTGTGATGCTAGAGACTGGGTCAGAGAATCTTGTATGATGAGGCAGTGTGATGCTTTGGGCAACTTTGGGTCCTGCCATCCATGTGGATGTTACTTTGACACGTACCACCTACCCAACACAATATTAGGAAGGTGGTCATAATGTTATTCCTAATTGGTGTATATAGTATATGTTGATTTTGTACTTTGAAATGCATTTTGAAAGAAATAAAATCAATTTAAAAATATAATATGTGAAATCTAACCTCAATAGTTAAATCAACAGAAGTTCACCCAAGGCTGCTTGGAGAGATAATAGGTTGAAAAATTCAACATGTGAATTTCAAAACATCTGTTATGAAAAAGTAAACTCATTGTCAGAGTCATTGTTGTGCTTCAAGTTCATCATTCTAGCAAAGTTGCTTTTTTGCAACCTGCTCAGGTCACTGATATAAACTTTGCCCATGTCTAACCCATATGGTTTGGCCAAGAGGGTGCATATATTTCCCCATTCAGAAACCATAGATTACCTATGTGGGCACTACCTTGAGCCCATGTAGACAGCCTATATGGTACTGATTGTGTTTGCTCAGATCTGATAATAGCCTCTCAAAGTATACTCAGCTCCTGTTGCAGCTCGTGATTGGCCTCCTCCAACTATCTGACAGCAGAGCAGAGCTCTTGTAGTTGCTGCACATGTTGAAAACAATCAGGAAGACTATTAGACAACAATAAATATGGACAGCGTATAAATAATATACTTATATACAGTATATGTTGATTCTGTACAAGTAGGCTAAACATTTGAAATAAATTAATTAAATAAATTTAAAAATATGATATGTGTTTCTTTGAAATCTAACCTCAACAGTTAATTCAACAGAAGTTCACCAAAGGTTGAAATGCTTGGAGAGATAAAAGGTCAAAAATTCAACATTTGAATTTCAAAACATCTGTTATGAAAAAGTAAACTCATTGTCACAGTCATTGTTGTGCTTCATCATTCTAGCAAAGTTTTGCATCATTTTGCTTTGTTTTGCAACCTGCTCAGGTCAGTGGTATCTTTAAAACTTGAGCAAATAACATGAGATACTGCTAATATAATACAATTTAATGATGTCAAATGAGAAGTATACAAAACTGACAAAAGTAAATGCTCTAATATAAAACACTTATTTTTCACCCAATGTTGCACTTTATTTATTCCATGAACACAGAAACACAAACATGATGACAAACAAAATAAAGGAGATTTACAACAGATGTAAAGACAACGACCGATGGCAACCATGGACAGCCTCCATATATGGTAATATATATATATATATATATATATATATATATATATATATATATATATATATATATATATATATATATATATTAGGGTTGTCACGATACCATAAAAATGTCTTACGATACTATACCAGCTGAAGTATCATGATACTAGTATCACGATACCATGCAGTATACAAAATGAACCAAACTTTCATAAAAACATGAAAACAGACCAGATTGTACTCTGAATACTTCATTAATGAGAATGAATAAGAGGCTTTTATTACCAATCAAATGAATCATTGTAAACAAAATTCATCTCAGCACTGCACAGAAGCTGTATGAACTGACATTACGATGTAGCATTTATGCATTTACACTTCAATTACAATTAGCCTTTCGCCGAGCCCACCCCCCTTAGTTACTGTTGCTTTGTCCGACAAGCCGTGGCGCTGTCACTCCACACGCAGTGAAAAATACATCGCGGAACAAAGAGGATATTGACCACACATCGACAGACAAGACAGAGCAGGTTACTTATGATATTAAACAAAGTCCCAGCTTTCAAACCGTGTAGTTATTAAAGAAATTCAAACAATAAAAACCGTTTTGTTGCTCTTTAATGTGTCGTGACCATGGTCGTGACAGATTGCTGTAGATCCTCAGCTCAACCGATCATCTCTTCCTATTAGTCAATGAACATGAGAATGAATGTTTCAAACGCGGGAAGACGTCAATACACACCATTTTTCAAGTTTAACTCCACCGAGGTTAATCTTTTAACTACTGGCTGCTTTGTCGGACAAAATGGCGGATGCGGCGTTCTGATTGGTTAAATCGCTTGTCAATCAAACTCCCGGCGAAAGGTCAACTATTAATGTTTCAAATATAAAAATCTGAATATAGAAATAAAAATGTTGGCGGAAAAAATTATAGAATAGACCTACTTTTAGATGGTAAAAAAAATGATAGAATAGGCCTACTTTTAGATGGGAGACTAAGTCGCCAGTAGGTGGCAGTAAGTGTTAATGATTAAGTCAATGAATCATTCAACCGATTCGTTCAAAACGGCTGATTCATTCAGGAACGAAGCAAATGACTGTCTTATGAATGGATTAGTGAGTCAGTGACTCGCACAATTTGTTCAAAAACAGATTCATTTAGAAACGAAACAAAAACAGCACTCTTGCTCGTGTCACGAACTATCAGGAGCATTTTTGCCAGCCTATCTTGAAATATCTAACCCTGACTGGAGAGCAGTATGTATATTAAAACATATAATACATTTATAATTATAAAATCACGATTGATATGATTGATAAGAACCGAGTGCAAACCCGCTATAGCTTATTGATGAATGGAATTGCATTTGTCTGAATCGTGTTCGCAAAGATGTTTCTAGAAACAAACTATTTAATCTTTTCCAGAAGTGGCCAAATGAGCAACGGAAAAACTGTGAGAATTCATTCTTATATAAAGATTTTAATTAAGTGAATTTCAGACCTTTTCTCCAGATAAAATGCACTGCCAACAACAACGTGCAAGTGCAACTCTCAAAATTCTTGCAAAATTAATTTGAAGTGTACTGCTGCACATACAACATTCCTTACGGTACTGACGATGAGTGCCTCAGGGATGACGCGTTTTTGTAGGCCAACCCGGAAGTTAGCGGCGCGTGGGTTCCCCATAGACAGTAAAAGAAATGGACACAGCGACCCCATTGGAACTCAATTGAGACAAGTGAAGCCCATTTTTAGCGATTTTTAGCACTTCCTTTTCTGACGCGCAGACTCAAACTAAGCTTGATGACGTCAGCAACCTGTCTGACAGATGTAAATCTTCTAGTAGCTGTGCGTGCAAACTGCCATCGTTAATCTTGCAGAGACGGCGAGCTTGAGCGGGGAGTTCTTTGGCGTGAGTGAGCAGGAGTAAGTATTCTAATAATATAATAATCTAATAATTAGTTTGAATAGTATTTTAAAATGTAACGCCAGTAGGCTTCTCTCTTGACGTCTCCCCGATTGCCTGCGAGCTTCTCTTCTTGTCTGTACGGTACCTTCTCTTCTGTGCGACAGAGAGTCGAGTGGTTATGACGCAATCGTTAGCTTATTTTTACAAAAACTGTTTCTACGGGGCCATAATGTAACTTAGAAGGTAATGGAGCCCTTTATACATTGTCGTGTATCTTTGGAAATAAATAATGGACAAATGGAGTCTTTAAACGCCTCAGATGTAAAGTTATTCACTGTCAAAGTGACGCCAAAATGAATGGGAATCAATGGGATGCTAACGCAAGTCAAGTTCTGCTACAAGATGGCGGCACGCGGCCGACTTCAACTTCCGGTCGACTTCCTTGGGCACTGGGGTTCCCTCGGTTGAAAGCCTATTCATTTTTCCCATAGACTTTTGGAAAATCGCAGAAAATAAGCTCTGTGTTCAACAAAGGGTTATGACACTTACACGTTTTGTCTATCAAGATAAACTTTACAAGTTAACACAACATTTATAGATTTTGAAGCCTAAATAAAGTCATCAGATATAAAAGGCTAACAGTAGGCTATAAACGGACTACAACACACCATGGTCACGAATCAACGTCGTCACCACCAAACGTCCTCAAACTTTATTTAGAAAACAACTCTATTTAAAAACATGCTCACTGATTATGATCTGTGCATGAATACTTATCCACTTTTTCATGAGGAATGCTGTCCAAATGTCCCGTTCTTAATGATGACGTCTAAAGTCCCCGCCAAAGGAAGTAGTCCCTTTTAGCAATTTGTTAGCAACCGCCGATTTTAAGACACAGTAAAAGTTTTAAAAAATCACAAGTTGGTTGTAACTGGTGTGTTTTATGCCATAGATCAAAATGTGAAAGTATTTAGAGGCTTTGTTAACCACAGACCTTATTTCAGGCGATTTAACAAAAACCCATAGACTTTACAGCGTTGGAACCGGAAGTCCTAAAATGCTAACTCGCTTCCGGGTTTTGCCTACAAAAACACGTCATCCCTGGGGCACTCTATGGCATCGCCAGTATTTTGAAGCTTTAGTATCGCGATACTACCGTAGTACACAGTGCAATTCTAATATATATATATATATATATATATATATATATATATATATATATATATATATATATATATATATAATCACACATACATACATACATATAGCCTATATGCAGCTTTTCAGTGATAACAGGAACATATTTATATATATATTTCTTTATATATATCACTGTTATCACAATAATTTCCAGCTCATGTTCTTCAGCATACAGATAGGCTGTAACTTTGTGCTAGTTCTGTTGTTCAGCAGATTTATTGTTGAGATATGACTTCCCTTTAACTCTACATGCTTTCTTTATATGCCCAGTCTTTCCACAATTGTGACTTTTAGAATTTTTTAAATAACATTCCTGAGCATTGTGGTTTTTGCCTTTAAAACAATAGCATAATTGTCTCTGTCTTTTCATTTACCTTATGCACCCTTGCTGCTGTTTTCCTCAGTTGTTCTGCAGTCTCCATGCTGAGAATAATTTCAAGTGCACGTGCGAAAGTGAGTGTGTCCTCAATCTTCGTTGACATGCTTTACTTTGGATTCTGATAAAACTAAGCAATCACGTAGAGCCTCGTCCAAACTTGCACCAGAGTCACATTTTGACGCACATTGTTCAGCAACATACTGGGACACAGTTTCATGGGGCTTTTGGACACAGCATTGAAATCGGTAACATTTAGCTACTATCAACGGCTTTGGTTCAAAATGGGCCTTAAGAATATTCACAGTTTCTTCAAATGTTTTATCCTTTGGCTGAAACAGATAGTAGTAGTATTCCGTAGTATTCCACATGTGGAAGCTCCCACAGCAATCATCCATGTCATTTGCAATCATGAACAGTACCACTCGTCACTTACACTAGATAACGTTACATAAAGCATTAAACATAATATTTGAAACTAGACCTCTGAGTAATACTGAAGATATTGCTATAAATTACAGCAACCTGTTGTGGAAATTTTAATTTTTCATATGATTTTTACCTGTATTCTTGTGAAATATGATGCTTATGGAACAAAGTTTGATGTTGGCTTAATTGGTAATGTTTAACATAGTGTTTAACATAGATGTCAGAAATAGAAAGAGCAAGATATGGTATGGGGACATGCAAGATGTATGTTAAAAACATGTCTGTGCTAACAATGTGTGGAAAGTTAGAGCCGCTAAGAGATGTTCCTAAAAGGACAGAGGCTTCAGTCTTGGAGGTTAGAGATATAAAAGTGAGGGGAAGCTTTCGTTCTTTATCTTACACTCTGCAGCTACTTGTGTTTCTGTTGACTGTTTGACCTTTCTTGCAAGAAATAAACCCTTACCCTTTACCCTTAAATGGGTTTGGGAGTTTTTTGTTTTTACTAAATCGGTGTACAGACACAGTCTCTATGTGATAATATCGAGGTGTAAGAGTTTCTATGTGTTGGGATTTATCTGACTTCTGTGACATGAGGCAGCTAGCACAAGTTCAGTGTAATAGAATCGCCAATAACTAGGGCACTTCTCAGTGGGTGGAGAAAACGAGTTTGGAAGGGAACAGCGGTGTTTTGCCCCGCGACTATGCCGTCTCAGTCACCCATTTGCCCTGCTGCATGTGCTGTACAGCCAGAACCGAACAATGTACAGGGTTCATTAATCTAGTCACATCCAAAACATACTATTCTTGATTAAAGTTTGGATGCGTGTCTCTAATTCTGAAATCTTCTCCATCAGACTATTTCCCTGCATTTATGAAATGTGAATCCAGTGCAAGTGGCAATAAAATGAGAGGATGACATGACTTGTCATCATGAGTTGTTTGATGGACTGAATAGGCTAGCGAAATGATAACGTGTTGTGATAGCAATTTAGATTAAAGATTAAAAGCTTAATGTGATATGCAATATTAGGCAATAACAGATATATGGTAATGAGTAAGTTAGAGCTTTTTCACTGGAGGAAGCGTTATTATGAATTATGGACTCATATTTTGTCCAGAAGCAACAGTTTAAAGTTCAAACGCCTTAATGAGGGATTTGTTTCTGATGGACTGAAGTCGTGTGGATTACAGACACATGCAGAACAGCAAAGGTTTCTTCTCTGCGATCCATGTGCTGAATTCACAGCTCATCTGGTTGTCTGCGTCCGAAAGTGCGGTGGGCGATGAAACATTTAAAGAGTTTCAAAACATCTGATATAAAGAAGTCGATTCATCATCAGAGTCATCGTTGTGCTTTAACTTAATGCGATGGTAAGCCTAACTTGATTATCTTTCAGTGAATCAGCTGTCAAAGAAGGAGAAGTTGGTTCATTTTGCAACCCACTCAGATGACTTGTATCTTTGTTAGAAAACTTTAGCAAAGAACCAGTGGATACTGCTGATACAGTGCAATATAATGATGGCAAATGAGAAGTCTAAAACTGACTGAATTACTAATTTTAAAATACTTAATTTCTCCAATATTCACTCAAAATTCATTTGAAATCAGAAATTGTGCATCTTTCCATTTACAAATCTAAATTTGACTCCGACATGCTGCTCAAAAGTCGGCCTGACCACTGAGAAAAGTCTCAGTTCCATCAATCACCAGTCCATACCTGGTTACGGTCCAGATAAACCAGATATATAATACACCTATTTATATTTCAGCAGAGTTTTACATTTTAGAATAATCTGTTTCTAGTTTACTCTCATACGTTATCATTTTAAATACAGTAATAAACAGGGTTTCTGCGGGTCTTGATTCACCCTTCCACAAAATAAGGCCTTAAATCAAAAGGTCTTAAATCAAATGTATATAGTATTAAATTCATAAAGGCATGACATTAATGTTTTCCAATACAAATATCCTTAAATCAACATACATTTACTTAAAATGCAAAATGAAGATGCTGAATTGAACAAAATGTAAGTTTATACTTAAAAGAAGAACAAATATATATATATATCAGTGAACTATGACTTTGAAATAAGTTGATTTTTCTGAGCTCGTTGGCAGATATTTGTTCTTGTTTCAATCATGAACTCACTTCATTTTGATCAGTTTCTCAGAAAAAACACTTATCTTTTGACATTCTGCTTTTCAATGTGTCTTGGTTTAAACTTTAGACATTTTTACTGGAAAACAAGACAAAAATATTGACAAAGAATAGCACTCTTTTAATGGTAGAAGTTATTTCCATATACTAGCTTTTTGTAAAATGAATTTAAAACATAATGGAGATCTGTTTGACGTTGCATTTAAAACTGTTGTTAATACAACATTCCCTTCAGTTTGGTTTTATTTACTTGGTCTTCAAGAGGTCTTAAACTGACCTTCATTAAACCTGCAGAAACCCTGAATTCACTTTTTTCATAATTCATATGTGAAGCCCACATGAGTATTGCCAGTTTAGTTGATTAATACTTAAAACACACAAAAACAACATATTGCTTTGAGAATAAACTTTTATTGATTCAAAATCAAAGCAGGCAAAGCATGTAGAAAAGCTTGAAGTCATGAACCCAATTTCAACACATTTCTTTTTTAAAAGAACAATGGATGTTGAATAATTATTATTATTATTATTTTCTTTTTTTTTTTCTTTTTTTTTGTACAATTTTCCGTCACTGAAAGCTGATGGGACATGCTGGTCACCATATGTTAAGAAAGATCCACATGAATGCATAATAGTTGTGGATATATGTGCACAAGCTGCAACCCCTGGTCTACATCACACTTGTGATCTTCCAGGTGATGGCCTTCAGAGATTTCCTGTTTTTCTTCCAGTAGTACCAGTTGGCCCCAATATTTAAACTACCATCATCTTTCCCCCACAAATACAGACCAGTGGGGTTTGTGTCATAACAAGTTTTGTACCAGAACCCTCCTAGAGAGTGTTGTAGAGCACAGTTTTCATTGCCCCTAAGGTCTTGGTCTTTGTCAAAGGTGGAGAACTTCATTTGATTGTGGTTACTCAAAGAGTCACCTGCAGAAACAAGAAACTTTCATTATAGAGACACTTTCATTTAGACATCTTAAAAAAGAGCAGCATTAAACATGGTTTAAACATTCTCTTCCTCCTTCATTACTAGTTCATGTAAATTCATCATTTTAGTCACACAATTGAAAACAGGAAAATTAAACATCTGTCGATTGTTTTACCTGCTCCTCCATCTACAAAGCCGCTGACATGCAGTTTGTACCCATGAGCCTCAGAGTCCACAGAGAAGGACTCGTACACAGCGTAAGCCTTCGTCCCATCAAAGTCCTCCAGATCTACTCTCAGTTTATACCGATTCCTGCGTGTCAGCAGGTGAATAAACTCTAAACCTGTTGAAAACATGAAATGAAACCGGTTTAGTAGATTAACTAATGCCCAAATAAATCTGCATTTATACTATGGTCCAGATTAAGGGAAGTTCACACGACAACAATGTACTAAACTGAATTGAAAATTTTTTTCCTTTATGTTTTTCTCGTTCACACCGATCTGCGGAAACGACTAAAAACACTTTATTCTGCTGCCAGGCCAGTTGTTGGCGATGTCACTTTGCATGACGTCACTGTTTTCAAAAAATCACGTTTTTGTAGTTTACACAGAGACGACAATGGTGCCATTTTCAAAACCAGCCACTTTTACAGCCATATCCGTTTTCAAAAGCTTGTGTAATTAAATCACGCTGCTGCCGTGCACATGAGCGGTCAAAACGCATCAAAAGTTTTCAGTGTTTAGTTGAAAACAGTGTACAGTAAACGGCCCCTTTTTCTCTGTTTCCTTTTTTGCCCAAAACATCACAAAAACACTCACCCAGCCAGTGTTCACCTTCTTTATTACCAAAACCCCGTTTATAACTGTCCCATGGCCTAAAGAAATTCACCTCGCCGTCCATTCGCCTGAGAATCACCTGAAGATTCATAAATCATCGATTTCACACATAATTTCACATCATTCATCTTTTTAAATTAAGATGTTCAAAAGTATAAAGCATTAAAAAAGCGTTTTATTTTTTAAGTCGACAAGCTTTCATTTCTGAGCCTAGCATCACCAAATGTGTGGCAGTCTGTTATGGAACTATTAAATTCAGTAAAATAAACAAAGACAAATAAAAGCACAATTTTCAAATGATTGACAATTTGGATAATAGTTTACAATGTTACTATTAAATATGCAAATAGTATCATTCACGCTGCTAATGAAATAAGGTCTCGAGATAAAACACTCTTGCTCAGATTGAAACTCTTACCGTCCAGTGGCCTTTGCTGTGTTTTTCTCCGCTGGGGATCATGTCACAGTAGATCTGCACCGGTCCATCTATTGAGGAGACGGTGTACACGCCACTGCTGGTTTTCCCACTTGAATAAACATCAGAGCAGTCAGTGGCAATAAGAAGACAATTAGAGTTGACCACTTCAGTCCCCATCAACACGGGAAACACCGCGGACAAACACAGCAACACCTGAGAGAGACACACAACTGATGTTTGATGTCTGACTAAATCTTACTTACATTCTTACACACAAAAACTCACAATCATGTTTGAGAAGTTTCTTCAGAGGTTCAGCTCAGAGGATTCAGTGGGATTTGCTCCTGAAATACAGTTCAGACACATAAAATCGCCTTTAGTTGAACATGAACATGTATTCTGTCATTAAAGAAAAAAGACCAGAGACCTGCATCATTTTCAAAATGACCCAAAATAAAACTCACCGTATGAACTGAGAATCTGTTGAATGTTCAGGCGAGAGATGCTTCTTTAAATATCTCTCTGACTGTCAGGATCCTCCTCTGTATTTGCAAAACCCCTAAAGCTTACCTTCAAATCTTTATTGGACAGTCATGGGTTAGATGCCATAAAAGGAGAAGCCCCGTTTTTTTTGGCAACCTGCTTTATCATCTTCAGAGGAAACAAAAGACACATTTATTTCATCTGAAAGTGATGATAAAGTGATTTATCTAGAAACCGATTACAACAGACCCCTTAAGCAAAAGAGTTAAGAAAATCCTTAATCATTTGTATCATAATTTGTATTTTCTTAGCTTAAGGTGTTTGTTCCAACCAGGTCCTGATGACTTTTTGACATGCAAACATTCAAAAATCTTTAACATGATGTTGGTGACTAAACATGCAGTGACAAATCAAACTGATGTACTTTGTGGTAGTGTTACATAAGTGTAGTATTCATGTATTTTACACTCTCTGGTTCTCATACCATAAACAGGGCTAAATAGTAATAATTAAAAATATAGCTGCAAGTAGAAGTCAAGGGGCAAAGCTAAAAGAAGGCACGATAAGTCATGCCAGCATTGCTGGGATCATCAGACCAACTGCAACATTGAGCAATTAAAGACATTAAGATGATTTTATGGCTGAAAAATCAAGAAAACAATCACTAGTAATATGATTTAATGGTTTATAACTTTCGACCAATAGGTGGCGCTGTTATGAAATTGATGTTGTGTGGTCAGAGTGAGGTGATAATGACACATGCAAAGTTTGGTGTCAATATGCCAAAGCACTGCAGGGATACAGCCTCAGAGTGTTTGTGGCATCATGCCATCAACACGAAATCCATAACTTTTTGCCGGCATGTTATGAAGATGATACAATTAAATTGTTCTGAAAATTGGACCAATGTTCTAGGATGATTTGAAAAGGTAGGTTTAAAAAGATCAAAATGCCGGACAGGAAGTTCGGCCGACTATGGCAAATATGGTATCCATGGAATCTATCAAGACCAATTTCATTATAATAAGTAAAATTAATCAAGAGTTATTCCATTTTTGGAAATTTCATTCTAACTTTTGGCCACAAGGTGACACGGTCTCTTTGAAACTTTTTGAGTACCTCCAGGGCATGGTGCCAATGGCACATCAATTTTCTTACAGTTTTTTCCAATTGCTAACACACAATTTTTCAAACTAGTCTGGTTTTATCAAAACACTTAACACAATTCACAAAACCACACACCCAAACTGCAAAATACCTCATATATCCTGCAAAATGAAGCACTGCAACCGAAACTACACAGAGCATTATCAAAATCAAACTTTTGCATGAAATGGCACACACTTCATTCATATTACCAGATTTTTGCCTAACCACCTACACACTGTTGGGCATAATGAAAAGCACCCCCATCTTTAGTATGCTTTGCCATAATACTAAAATATGTATCAGATTGTTCACATGCACAGAAATATTTGCAGATACACACATGCTGTTGCAACATTTTTATTTTTTTTCCTTCACTACAGTAAACAAGTCAGTACAACATAAGCACAGCAGATATATTTAGATGGGACTGAACAAAAATATTCTTACAAAAAAAGTAAACTGAAAAAGAAAATTTCTGAAAAAAAATATATTACAGTAAAAAAAACAAACAAACAAAAAAAGGCAAGAAAAATAATTAGGCAGCATCTTGCCGCACAGCCGGGTCTGGCCACAACGCCTCGTCAACATCACAGGCAATATCTTCCCTTGCCAGACATCGAGGGAAGAAGCGCCTTGAGTGCCTTATCCATCCCTGAATTGCACCCACATCAATCTCATCACATGCCTCTTCCATGGCCTGCACAAGAGGCATGCGCACAAAGGGCTGCCGGTCGTATACCTTCCACCGCCATGCCGAAAAGAGTTCTTCTATGGGGTTCAGAAATGGTGAGTATGGTGGGAGGTATTGCACGAGAAATGTTGGGTGGTCAGCAAACCAGTTTTGGACTGGGGCTGCACGATGAAAGCTCACGTTGTCCCATACTACAACGTAGCGGTTTCTTTGATGGTCTGCATCATTCATACGCTCTGGTGGTATGAGAATGTTGTGAAGTCTGTCCAGAAATGTGAGAATATGGGCTGTGTTGTATGGTCCAAGTTTGGCATGACGGTGGAGGACACCATGCATATTGGAGATGGCAGCGCACATTGTGATGTTCCCACCACGTTGGCCAGGAACATCTATAATGGCTCTGTGGCCAATGAGGTTTCTCCCTCTTCTTCTGGTCTTTGCTAGGTTGAACCCAGCCTCATCTATAAAGATGAACTCATGTGGGATTGCATGAGCATCCATTTCCAGTACTCCCTGAAAACAAAGAACAAAAATCACTCAATATGGTGTTATCCAGTACACTGGGAAACAATGTTGTGTGTAGTGTACTGCAGTCAATATAGTACTTACATCCACATATGCTTGTCTGAACTCTTTGTTTCTTTGAGAGTTTCTCTCAAACGGCACCTTATAAAGTGGTTTCATTCTGATTTGGTTTCGCTTGAGAATGCGAGCCAATGTGGACAGACTAACTCGTTGAATGTTGTTGAATAAGGTGTTGTCTTGGATGATGTGGCTTTGAATTTCTCGTAATCTGATTTCATTATTTTCCAAAACCAAGTTTACAATGGCAGCTTCCTGTACCCCGGTGAACATTTGGCCCCTTCCTCCACCATGGTGTCGTCTCTCAGTTCTTTAGAAAAAATAAAATAAAAATATATATAGGGCTTGGACAATGCAGCCTAAATATTTTCCCCCACAGTAGAGTACATTGTACAGGAAACTTGTACAGTTCATGAATGGCTGATGTCATACACTAAGTAAACAGGTGTCACCCAACTGATACACTATGACATGGGGTATACTACATGTGTACTACATGAAATTTTGGTTACATACCTGTTCTCCAGTCTAAAGGTCCGGATGACAGAGGCGACAGTAAAACGGCTCAAGTTTGGCTGCACTCTCTGTCCAGCCTCACGCATTGTCAACCCATGGTTGATGACATGATCTACTAAGGTTGCTCTGATTTCATTTGAAAGTGTTTGTCTTCTTTGGCCATGAACTCCTCTACCTGCTCTACCCCTACCTCTCACTCTTCCTCCCCCTCTTATTCTCAACCTCCCTCTTCCTCTTCCTCTTCCTCTCTCTGCAATGTCTTCCATTGTTGTTGTAAAAAAAAAAGGTTCTCACCTGTGATCTTTTCATAGTGCTTACATCCTGATTGAAGTGTTAACAATTAACCACTGAGGTGTTTGGCCAGGTGGCACATGTAATTGGCCAATTAGCTCATGTAGTGTCATTTTGAATGGCAGTGTTTTGAAATGGCAAACATGTGACTTTATGTCAGATTGTTGTGTCTTATGCAGAGAACTGTATTTAGTGAATTTAAAAAGTGCTATTTTGAAATGCAAAATGTGTGTAAAACAGAAAAGGTGTTTAGACTTTTGGAGACTTGAGAAGAAGTTTTGCTCTCTGTGTGTCAGTTTAAATAATTGTGCTGTGCATGTCATTTTAGTGTGTTAGCAATTGGAAAAAACTGTAACGATACACCAATAAGTTTATAAAATACAGCATTTTATGAAAAAATTTAAAATAGCCAACACCCAAAATGCTGCACCTAATCTAAAGAGTTTTGTGATATTTGGCTAAACGGTTTAGAAGTGATAAGCAAAAAGAGCAATTTTTCATATCTCCTAACCACTAGGTGGCACTGTGCTGAAACTCTGCAGGTACCCTCAGGTCATTTTTGTCATGTTTGGTCAGAATACGCTGCGGAGATATAGCCTCATGTTCATTTTGGCGTGCTCTTCATCGAATTTGTTTGCGAGTGTTTGCTATTCGAGAATGGTTTAATGAATTGACAAACTTTTTGTCTGTATGGTCTGAAGATGATCTGGTTCAATTTTTGTTAAAATCAGAGCAACAGCCTAGGAGTTATAAAAAGTAGGTTTCAAAATGTTGGATCAAAATGATGTCATAGTGTACAATTGAATCGACTTGAGCCAAGGAATCAGAGAAAAAAAAAAGAATTATGTGTCTATCCCTTATGTTTCAAAAGTTATTAACATAAACATGAGTGCAAGTTTGAGCGTAATCTCGCCGGTGCGTAATCAAACTCATCAAGACTGACTCAGGGGCAATTGTCATTAGATTTTGCGTCAGACTGATGACTTCTCGTGGCAGTGTTAATTTTGTTCTGGAGGCTGAACTCATGCTCTGCCACCAACTGGACAGGGTGAGAATTACAGTTACAGTTACAATAGATCACCCTCGGTCAAAATGATGTACGGCCTGCAGATTTTTCCTCACTGCTAAATCAAATTCAGTCAATAGTCAGGTTTCAAGGATTTTTTTTTGCAAAAAAAGGTTTAGTGCTTTAAAATGTTTAGCAATATAGCTGATGTTTATAAATTAATCAAATGTCGACAATATTTTTCGGTTTATTTTTAATGCTTAAAATCTATGTCGATAGTTCAAATGTCACAAAAATGAGTTTGGAAACATATTTTCAATATTTTCCTCATCCTTGTGATGCACCTTTGAACTACTGAGCTTTAACAGGAGCAACACGAACGCGCGGACGCTGTGTGTATAGGATAATTCTGTCATGTGACACCACATTTATTAGCATTAAATCCCCTTTTTAAGACAAAAAGTTAAATCAAGGAAGACTGTTGGGAAGTTTTCAATGCTGACAAAAAGAAAGGTAAAATAAAAATACAGAACGTATCTGAATAAATAAAAGTAATGTCAAAAAAGCGTGAGTTTGTTTCAATTTAATGATCAGAAACAGTTCTGGGGTGTGTTTCCTAAAGCGATCTGTGGTCGCAAGTTTCGTCGTTACCAATAGAGTTCAATGCGATCATAGTTGACTAACGATGCTTTTGGAAACGCACCCCTGGGCTGCATGCAAATGAAAATCGCAAACATGACACTTGTAAATAAAATAATTTTATATATAATGCAATTTATTTATATAGAATTTGATTTCAAATAAATTCAGATGAGCTGTTCCACCTCGCTGTTGTCTTCTTATATCCTATTATATATCTTATATTTCCTATTTAATAACACTATAAATGGGACTTGTGATCACAGTACACAGCACAGAGACAGCACTCATAAAGATAATAAATGATATTCGCCTAAACACAGATACGGGTAAATTATCAGTGCTGGTTCTTCTCGATCTCAGTGCTGCGTTTGACACTGTCGATCACAACATTCTTCTTGACAGGCTGGAAAACTGGGTTGGGCTTTCTGGGATGGTCCTTAAATGGTTCAGGTCATACTTAGAAGGGAGAGGTTATTATGTGAGTATCGGTGACCATAAGTCTGAGTGGACATCCATGACATGCGGAGTCCCTCATGGTTCAATACTCGCACCCCTCCTGTTCAACCTATATATGCTGCCACTGAGCCAAATAATGAGAAAGAACCAAATTGCATATCACAGCTATGCAGATGACCAGATTTACCTAGCCCTATCACCTAACGACTACAGCCCCATTGACTCCCTGTGCCAGTGCACTGATGAAATTAAAAATTGGATGTGCCTAAACTTCCTTCAGTTAAACAAAGACAAAACTGAAGTCACTGCATTTGGAAACAAAGATGAAGTTCTCAAAGTGAACATGTACCTTCACTCTAGGGGTCAAACAACTAAAAATCAAGTCAGGAATCTTGGTGTGATTTTGGAGTTAGACCTGAGTTTCAGTAGCCATGTAAAGACAATAACTAAATCAGCATATTATCATCTCAAAAATATTGCAAGAATTAGATGCTTTGTCTCCAGTCAAGACTTAGATAAACTTGTTCATGCTTTCATCACCAGCAGGGTGGATTATTGTAATGGACTCCTCACTGGTCTTCCCAAAAAGACCATAAGACAGCTGCAGCTCGTACAGAACGCTGCTGCCAGGATTCTGAGCAGAACCAGAAAACATGAACACATCACACCAGTCCTCAGGTCCTTGCACTGGCTTCCAGTTGCATTTAGAATTGATTTTAAAGTACTGTTACTTGTTTATAAATCACTCAATGGTCTAGGACCTCAATACATTGCAGATATGCTCATAGAATATAAACTTAACAGATCACTCAGATCATCAGGATCAAGTCATTTAGAAATACCCAGGGTTCACTCAAAGCAAGGAGAGTCTGCTTTTAGCTGTTACACCAGCTGGAACCAGCTTCCAGAAGAGATCAGGTGTGCTCCAACAGTAGCCACATTCAAATCCAGACTCAAAACACATCTTTTTATCTATGCGTTTGCTGATTGAACTGTTTGCATTTTATTTTATACGTATTATCTTTTTATTCCTTTAATTCCTTTTCCTGTTTTTATTTCATTTTCAATGTATTTTATATCTTTTATGTATCATCTTGTTATTCTGACTTTTAATGTATTTTAAATATTGCTGTCTGGTTGAAAGAGCTGGGAGAATTAGGAAGAAAGCTTTTGTGATTAGATTAAAATTTGGTAAATTTGGATAAGTTGACAAACCATGGGGAAATTTGAGCTGTGGTGCATGGTTAAGATATCTCCGGAAGGGGGATTAGGGCTGTGTGGCGCAGTTTGAGGTGTCTTGGGAAAAGGGGAGACTGAAACTTTGTTTATCAGTTTGAAGTGCCTTAACAGGTAGCAGTCCTGTCGTGTGAGGAAGATGTATTCTGATCCGCTCTGATGGACGACATCAACAAAAAAACTCCCTAAGACGTCCTAGCTCATCCATCCAGATAGCAAAATTCTCTGTTTTTTACTGTTATTTCTATTCCTTATGTTCCATTTTTATTATTATTCTTAATGTAAGGCACTTTGAATTACCATTGTGTATGAAATGTGCTATACAAATAAAATTGCCTTGACTTGCCTTGCCTATATGTGAAAATACGCAGTAGGCTACTGGCGAATTTCAATTGTCTCTGTACATTTTACAAACGGGATGCAAAAGATATACATTTACGATATACGTCATAATTCTCATGAAAACATAGATGAGGAGAATCCTAATTTTGAGACGTCCTGCTCAGAATGAGATTCTTGGTGTTTTCTCTTCTGTTGTGTCTCAACCACAAGGAGGTACATTACCTTTCAAAAAAGGTAATTTATTATGGTCCCGCCCCCCACTTGAATGATAGGGTAAAGCCATGGCCAAAAGTTTTGATGGTTCTCTGCAGTGGGTTGTAGTCTCAGAAACCCTCATTAGATGAACTGTTTGTTAAAAGTTTGCTGCTTCACTTGTGGTGTTGATCAGATGCATTTTACACACAGTATTTACAGTACCTACAGTAAATGCTTCATTGGCAAAAAAAAAAGGACCTGTGTGAGGTGATGGGGGTGTTGTTTTATTTTAAAGAGCTATTTGAGTAGTCAATGAAGAAACAAAGTACCTGATACATAAACCTTTGAAAATAAAATCATATTCTGGAGGTTTTTAATTGCTGGGGTCAAATGGGGAACTGGCGTAGCTGGTTTTCGAGGATAATAGGAGGGTTAATTTGTGTTCTGAAGATGAACGAAGGTCTTACAGGTGTGGAACGACATGAGGGAGAGTAATTAAGGACAGAAACTTCATTTTTGGGTGAACTAACCCTTTAAGATGTCTTTGTCATTATCATTGACAGTCTGAAATAGAAATGCTTCAGCAGCTTCACATGATGGTAGTTTGATACAAGTTGGTCTTCAGTAGTTCTCAAACTATAATATTTATTGTTAAGAGAATAATTTAAAGTATTACAAAACAGCACACATTCATTACATTACATTATTTCCTGTTTAGCACTCCACTCTACTCCACTTTAAGTCCAGCAAAATGTACAAAAAGTGAAACTGAACCATTAATAATTTGAGCTGAGGGGGAATTCACATGCAGCAGCGCCCCCTAGCGGAAAGACCTGCAAAGACAGATATCAATACAGTTCCTACAAAAATATTTCAATGCCACTTACAAATCAACACAACCCTTCCTGACAGTTCAATACAACAGCTTCTTGCAATGGACGTAAATGAAGGAATCATTCTGGAGGGTTTAAAACAGAAATGCGATTCTTGTATTTTTATTAAAGCACTATTAATTATTCCCAAAAAATATGCATTATTTGAGCTGTGTAATGTCTAAATCATGATATTTGAGTTCAGACTACTATTTTAGCAGGATGAACTTCTGGTGATACCGACAAAATTCCAATGTGTATATTTTTCTCAAAGCATAAAAAGTGCTTTTTCTTGCATCCTTGTATCGTGCAAAGGTTACAGGGTTTACCAGTCTGCAGTTCTATCACACAAGGCTCATGTTGACACATGCAATGTTTTTAATGTTTAATCATGTGCCGTGAGGTGTTTATGCACATTTTCCTGTGTTTAATTGTTTAATTTAAAAAAATAATTCGCCCATTTAACAGTGCAAGTGCCTTGTTCTGTTTGCCACCCTCATCATGGGGAACCTCTGCTGGACAGCGAGTCTCTGCGGCCTGACGTTAATCGGCGTCCTCCTCCTCCTCCTCCTCCTCTTCCTCAGCACAGAGATGATGATGAGCGCGCTGAGCATCGACACGCTGACGGACACGCATGCGCTGAAGAACAGCAGCGGTTTGTTCTCCGCCATCTGCGCGCAGAATTCACAGCTCATCCGGTTGTCCGCGACCTGGCAGGGGGAAGGTTGGAGGTCAGCGGCGGACGGAAAGCCGCGGTGGGTGATGATGTCACGGTAAAGGCTGACAGACGCTTTGGGTCGAGAGTGATGAGCGGCGGAGCTGAAGAGGCCAAACTCAAGGTCGTGATGGTCTTGAAGCTTCCAGATATAAAACCCTTTTAGATTTACGCCGTCCAACTCTCGAGCTGCTCGCAGAAAAACAGAGAGAGGTTATCAGTCGAGTTAGAGTCAATCATCACTAGCAGCAGAGCTCATATTGCAATGCAACAAAGTACAGTTTGCATGCATATGTAAATACAATTTAAATATAGATGCTTTTTTATCTCTGTCTAATGACACACTCTTCAGGAACCTTTAACTCTTTCCCTACCATTCACGGGATTTTCTGGCAATCCATGTCTCCACTGTCATACAGTAGAGGGCGCTTCTGAATACAGAATCTCCAGATCAAAACACAGGCGAAGAACAGCAGAAACAAGCGACTGAAGTATTGCTGATGCTCATGTAAAATAATGCGATCATAAATAATTAAACGGCATATAAAACAAAACGTTATTGAATGAAATGTTGAACCCATTTTTTTTTTTCAGCTTTTTGTTCAAACTTAAAATGCATGAAGCTAGAATAAAATGTTTTATTGTTGTTTAAAAGCAGAGGATCAGTTATTTCTTTTGATATGTTGCATGTTCAGAAACTCATATAACAAAATATTCTGGGGGCCATGAATGTTTTGGGAAAATTATTAAAAATGCTGGCGGGGAAAGAGTTAAAAAACAAAATCTGCATTAAAATGACTTTGATATTCACAATGATCAGCTTGAACAAAGAATCATTTAACAGAGGTATTCCCAAACTATTTTATCAACTGAACCCCCTTTGACCTCAAATAAGTGAAATTTTGTTAATATTAAAATTTTTAAGTTAATATTTAAATATAAATAATATTTAAATAAGTTAATATTTCAATAATTCATCAGTGCATTCACAAGTTCACAGTTCTCTGATGTCGGTCAATGGTCATGTGACAAGCAGGTAAACAAAAAAAATATTTAATCTTTTTTTAGAAAGTGTTTTATTAAAATTATTTATTCATTTGAATTGTACATTTTATGATTTAGTTCATGGTTAATGGTCACGTGACATACAGGTAAACAAATAACATTTTTTAGTAAGTTTTCTATTTTTTGTTTTTATTTTAATATATATTAAATATATATATATATTTAATTTAATTTAGCATTTTATGAATTCTCAGCCAGGGTTCACAAACAGCAGTGTGGGAAAGACACTCAGCACTGTTTTTCAAATATGTACACAGGTAAAAACAGGACACGTTGTTCAAAGCTTAATCATGTAATCTGTCAGGCCACACACACACACACACACACACACACACACACACACACACACACACACACACACACACACACACACACACACACACACACACACACACACACACACACACACACACACACACGAGCGGAAGTGACTGTGACTCACATCCGCACAAACACTGTGCAGCAGATGCATTGGGCTCAAGGATCATACAGTATCCACATGATGCCCATGTGTCCCTCTGTGCTCACACCATCTCAAAGGTCACTCATAAACAGCTCTGAGATGATAGAGTTACAGCAGGTTGACCTTTGACCCCATGGTGTCCAACCTCAGAGGAAGTGGCTGATTATGTGGTGTTCTTGTGTTAGAACAGATAACGTTAGATAACACACACACACACACACACACACACACTGCAGCTCTAGCATTCTGCAATATGGCTTTGATGTTGTTAGTTAATAATAGGGACATGTTTCATAATCAACTCATTAGTGATGTTTGCTGAGACAAGTATCACTATTTCTATTGCACATACTTGCAGTTATATATTTGAACATATATTATTATTATGAAGACCAAAATATCAGAAACTTGATGGTACAAACTTCAGATCAAAAGTATTGTTCAAAAATAATTGTATTTTTTTATTTAGAAATAGTTGGATTGGTTTAAGGAATAAAATTAAGAAATATCCTACATTTATGATTTAGAGAATATTTCAATAATTTAACACTTTTGTGTGTTCATGATTCTTTGACTTCAGTTAATGGACACGTGACATGCAGGTAAACAAATACAATTTTAGAAAGTTTTTTATTTTGATAGAAAGTGTTTTATGTTTATTTTGTTTTTATTTTAAAAAAATACATTTTATGAATTATTAGCTAGGTTTAAGGAATTAAAATATGTATTTTTAAAATGCTTAAGAAAACGAATTGGAAAAATGCTAAAAGTGGGACAGTCGCAGTTGTGCTTGATATATACCAATGCAAAAAATAAATAAATAAATACATTTAAATAATAATGCTAAAATAAAATAATAAAACAAATATAATAAAATAAAATACAATAATGAAATAAAAATTAAATATTGAAATAAGCTGAAAAATGAAAATAATGCTAAAATAAAATAATAAAATAAACTAAAAAAATGATAAAGTAATATTAAAATAAATTAATAAAAATAATATGCTAAAATAAAATAAAATACAAAAATGAAATAATATTAAAATAAACTAAAATAAGTTAAAATAAAATAAAAAATAAAAATAATAATTAAACAAAATAACAAAATAAACTTAAAAATAATGAAAAAAGTAATATTAAAATAAACTAAAAATAAAAACATACAAATAATGATGAAATAAATAAATTACAAAAATGAAATAAAAACTAAAATGAAATAATATTAAAATAAACTAAAAAATAATGAAAAAAATAATAATAATAAAACAAAATAATAAAATAAACTAAATATAATGATAAAATAAAGTAATATTAAAATAAAATAATAAAAAATAAAAATATAATACAAATTATAATAAAATAAAATAATCAAACAAAATGTATAAAAAATAAAATAAAAATAATATCATTAAAACACCCCAAAATATGCTTCTGAAATTTTTAAATCATAATATTCAGATTCAGCTCACCCTTCAGCGCCTCCTGCAGGTAGTCTCTGATATAGTGTTGTCTCAGATGGTCATTATGGGGTGCCTGGTCATCCACCCCTGACGCTGTGATAACTATGGGCAGCTCGTTGCCATAGCGATTCTTCACCCACCCCAGCATCCTGCGGAGGCCCCAGGGCACGAGCGCCTGTCTCAGGTGTGACGACGGCCAGGTGACGTCAGTCATCATCGAGAAGCCGTGGTCCTGGTTCGGCGGTTTGGCTGGGTTTGGGTTCTGTGGTGACGGTTGCTGCAGCGGTGACACCAGGCGTGTTGTGAAGTGATTCAGAGCGATGAAATCCAGCGCCCCTTTAAGCTCCTCCCTCTCCTCTTCAGTGAAGCCAATCAGAGCGCTGTCACGCCCCTCAAACAGAAGGTCGAGAAAACGGCCCAGTTCGAACAGTAAAAAGTGCTGCTGTGCAGCTTCATGCGTTTCTAAGAACGGATTGGCCGGTTCTACCCAATCAGCATGGAGCGCGATGCTAACCGACGCCCCCTGCTGCAGCCGGAACCGCGTGTCGTAAACGCGCCACGCCCTCGCGTGCGCCAGAAGCAGGTGGCGCGCTACCGTTCGTCTGTCCTCAGCTGTGCCGCCGTACGCATCCGTTATCCGGTTCGGCTCGTTTAAGGTGATCCACGTCGGTACCAAACCACCAAATTCCTGGAAACAGAATGTGGCGAACTCGACGAAGACCTCCACGACGCTGTCGTTTCTCCAGCCGCCGTTAGCGTGCAGCGGTTCGGGCAGACCCAGCGAGGGCGACCTGTAGCTTGGATGATACAGGGTCACGACCGGCTGGATTCCTCGTCGGACGAGCTCGCTCAGCACACACCGGTAGAACCGAACCTTCTCCGCATCCACAGACGACGGGTGGCCGCTGGGCATGAGCTGGGTCCAGTCCAGAGCAAACCGGTAGTGTGACGACCCAGTGACCCCTAGGAGAAAGAGGTGACGCTGAATGTACAGGAAGTCAGTGCACTGCGCCGCCCGCGTGTGAAGCGTGACGCCCGTCACGGGTTTGAGAGCGCCGTCACCGGAGAAGTTCCAGCGGTACAGGTGCGGATCGGTGAACTGCGGCGAGAACGGATGCAGATGCACCTGGAGAACATTTAAAGGGTTAGTTCACCCAAAAATGAAAATTTTGTCATTTATTATTCACCCTCATGTCGTTCCACACCCGTAAGTCCTTCGTTCATCTTCGAAACACAAATTAAGATATTTTTGATGAAATCTGATGGCTCAGTGAGGCCTGAGCAATGACATTTCCTGTCTCAAGATCCATTAATGTACTAAAAACATATTTAAATCAGTTCATGTGAGTACAGTGGTTCAATATTAATATTATAAAGCCACGAGAATATTTTTGGTGCGCCAAAAAAAACAAAATAACGACTTATATAGTGATGGCCGATTTCAAAGCACTGCTTCAGAAGCTTCGGAGGATAATGGGGCATAATTTCACGCGCGAATGAAGCGAGTAAACTCAAAATGTTCAATTGTCCAACCTTGCGCGAATAGCACAATTTATTCACGCATAGTTGGAAGCTTGAACATTTTTACTCGCTTCATTCGCGCGTGAAATTCACTTCACAATAGAAGCGAATTCGCGTCATGAGAGGGGCTCTCCCTCTCCTTTAAATGTGTCCCAGACTTCCACTTCTTTCTGCACACTTCCACTGAATAAACACAACTCGTCAGCAGGAAAGTAGTTTTAAATTATAGCGAGTAAGCTCAGTTTGCCAGCTTTAGCTAGCTTGTAGTCTCAATATATATATATATAGCTCAAATTGAGTAAAGACAGTTTTTTTACAACTTACCCAGATTGTCTGACCTCCTCACTCACTTTCTTTCAAGCAAGATCCTTTTTATTCCTGTTTCTATAAAAGTATGAAGATGTAGAGCGACGATGATTTTGTCCTCCATTGTTGTTTCGGATTTCTTCCTGCTCGCTACATCACGTCACTACTAGAGCAAGCTCCTGATTGGTTAACTCAGCGCAAAGTTCAAATTTTCCAACTTGCGCAATTTGCCCGAAACGCTCGATTTGTGCTGTCTCATTCGCTCGAATCGCGCCGCAGGATGTCTATTCGCGTCTTTAAATTGACTTAACATGTAAATCACTCGCGCTTAATGCTTCATGCACATCTGGTGTGAACGCACCATTATGAATCAAAGTGTCGAATCAGCGGTTCGGAGCACCAAAGTCACGTGATTTCAGCAGTTTGGCGGTTTGACACGCGATCCGAATCATGATTCGACACAAAAGATTCATAACGCTCCGAAGCTTCCTGAAGCAGTGTTTTGAAATCGGCCATCACTAAATAAGTCGTTATTTAGTTTTTTTGGCGCACCAAAAATATTCTCGAGGCTTTATAATATTAATATTGAACCACTGTACTCACATGAACTGATTTAAATATGTTTTTAGCACATTAATGGATCTTGAGAGAGGAAATGTCAATGCTCAGGCCTCACTGAGCCATCAGATTTCAACAAAAATATCTTAATTTGTGTTCCGAAGATTAACGAAGGTCTTTAGGGGTGTGGAACGACATGAGGGAGAGTAATAAATGACAGAATTTTCATTTTTAGGTGAACTAACCCTTTAATATTGAACGCTCACAAACAGTAAAAGAGATTTCAAATGATTAAATAAACGCTAAATCACCTGTAATACTGATTCCGACACTCCAAACTGGAAGTCGCAGGGGAATCGGCCCTCGATGTGCTGCGTGTTGTCAGCAGGGAAGCCGTTGTCCTGGACCAGCCGTCTGTAGAAGCGTGCGCTGGTCTTCGGGAGCCGGTGGCGCTCGGGTCGACTGAAGTCGATGTAGAACAATCCCCTCCGTATGCTGTAACCGTGATTCCACTCAAAACCGTCCAGCAGACTCCAGGCTGTGTATCCAAACACACTCACTCCGTCCACGGACACGGCTGAGAGAACACAGGTGCAAGATATTGCCTTTCATATGTCATAAAGTTTTTATTCAGTCAGCAATTTATTTTTATTGTCACAATCTTACAGTGCTGAGTATACCACTTTAGATAAATGCATCTATATTTTAATCATTAACCAGCTGTATTGTGATCCATTTATTAATTTAGCAGAGATTTAAATTTCATCCCATCTTTCAAAAATGCTTTAGGCATCATGAAACACTAAGACAACAATAACGATTAGTCATATACTACAAGTGCACTGAAGTACTTCTTCACCTAAATAAATAAAGTAAAAACATAAATAAAAGTCATTTATTTATATAGAAGTTGTATTAAATAAATATAATTTATTAAATATAATAAATATAATTTATTAATATAATTTATTATTATTAAATACATTAATTTAGAAAGAAAACTTTGTGTATTAAAAATACATACATTATATATACTATAAATACAATTATTAATAAAAAAATGAATTAAATGTATTAATACAAAAAGGGTATTTAGTATAAATGAATAAATAAAATGCATGCATTTATAAAAAATAAACAAATAATAAATTAATAAAAATATTAATGTAAAATAAATTAATATTATATATATATATATATATATATATATATATATATATATATGTACAAATAAATATATATTTATTAAAAATTAATATAATATAAATATATGTTCATTTATTATAAATAAATATATTTTACTTTCTATAAATACATTTATTAAAATCATAATAAATAATTAATTATAAATAATGTATGTATGTATAAAATAAAATAAAAGTATTAATAAAAATATTATTTATTCATAAAGATAAATGTAATATAACTAAAATACCTTTTATTTATGTATTTCTTCTAAAAAAAGTAATAATATATAAATAAATGGTTTATATTGTATAAATAAATAAAATGTGTGTATTAATTAAAAATATTATTTATTCATTAAAAATAAATATAATTATAATGAAATTACTTTTTATTTATGTATTGTATGCATTATAAATCGTTTATTTTGTATAAATAAATAAAATGTATGTATTAATTAACAATAAATGTATTAATTAAAAATGTTATTTATTCATTAAAATAAATGTAATTATAAATAAAATACTTTTTATTTATGTATTTATTATAAATAAATGTAACAATATATAAATAGTTTATTTTGTATAAATAATTAAATGTATATCATATTTAATCATATTTAGAAACAAATAATATATATATACTTTTTATACATTTACTAAAAATAAATAAATGTTTATTTATTATAAATAAATACATTTTACTTAGTATTTAAATAAAATATATGCATCTATTAAAAATAAATGTATTATTAATTATTTATTCATTAAAAATAAATGCAATTATAACTAAAAATGTGTATTTCATTTATGTACTTATTATAAATAAATGTGTTAATACATACATAAATAGTTTATTTAGTATAAATGAATAAAATATATGTATTTATGAAACAGTGTATTAATAAATAATTTTAAATATACATTAAAAATAAACTTATTTAGAAACAAATAAATATATACCTTTGAGGTATTTATAATAAATAAAAAAAAGCTTTTTTGCAAATCCAATATGCATTTAAAGATGCAAATCAATACACACACACACACACCTTGCATGACTTGGATGATGAACCTCTTCATCAGATAAATGGCCACAGTGTCCTCGACTCCGACAGAAGCGTCAGAGAACCATCCGCTCTCTGCCACCAGCACCTGCGGATCGCCGTACATCTGCTGAACCCAGACCAGAACGCTCCTCAAGTCCAGCGTCACCGTCTGCCCGAACCGGGCCAGTCCTCGGCCCACCCTCAGGGTCTCCGGCCCGAAGGCCAAGGAGAAGAAGTCAGCGGTTCCCCTCACATAGAGCATCTCATCAGGAGTGAACTCTGGGATTACACCTCGGTTCGAGGCCTTCAGGGACTCTGGATAATCTCCACTTCCATATATGGGCTCTGCGAACCAGCCAATCACAGCCTCCATGGACTTCTGACAGAGCTCCACAGTGGCTGGCGAGGCCTGACCGTGAAGAGGCTCCACCCAATGAGAGCCGAGAGTGATGGAGACTCGACCGCCCTGATGAGGTCTGAAGAGACGGTCGTAGATGTGCCACGCTTCAGCATGAGCCTGAAGAGACACGAGAGCAGAGATGTCTCAGTCATGTTCCACTAATTCATGATCTCATGCAGCAAAACCTGTTACTGCTGGTCAGATCTGAGCAGATTCACCCTATGTGTAGTGACTAGATATAGATATAGATATATAGTAGTCAGCATTTGAAGTGGATCAAAACCTTTCATCAAAATTGTCCTAAAACCCTCTTCTTAGGACAACTTTTATGAACTTTTTTGATCCACTTCAAATGATGACTACTGTAGATATAGATATAAAAATCATTTAATGCAGAACAGTTCATCTCTTCATTAGGCTATTTAACACATTTTGTACTTTCATTTTGTAGAGCAAGTAAGAACATAGAAAAAATATGCATAATGTATCTGAAGGAAGATGAGATAACGCATGAAAAATGTGTGTGTGTGTGTGTGTGTGTGTGTGTGTGAGAGAGAGAGAGAGAGAGAGTGTGTGTGTTGTTTTTGTTGTTGACTTGCTTTGAGATTTTTGCCAAAATGTTTTGACTTTTGTTCAAAGTCAAAATTATTAGATAAAATAATGCATGGCTTCTGTAGAATTATATATATATATACATACACAAAAACAAACACACACACATTAATGTAAATATTTTTAAAAGCCCTTAACAAATATAGACATTACAGTAATATTTTTTAAATACATACATAAAGATTATTTTAATAATAGTGTCAATGCAAGAAAAAAATATTTATATAATATATAAATATAAAAAATATGTATTAAAAAATATGAAAATGTTTGTTAAATGTAGGCTTTAAATATAAATGAGGAAAGTTATATAAGTTTTACATTTGTTATATACATATATACTGTATATATATATATATACTGTATATATATATATATATATATATATATATATATATATATATATAAACACACACACACATATATTTATAACAAATCTACACATTACAGTATTTTTTTTTAAATAAATAAATAAAGATTTTTTTTGGGGGGGGGGGGGGGTGGCCTTAATTGTCATGCAATAATAGTGTCAATGCAAAAAAAAATACTTATATAAAATATAAATATAAAAAATATATTAAAAGTATGAAAATGTTGACTTTTGTTAAATGTAGGCTTTACATAAAAGTTTATATAAAACAGTAATAGAAAATATGATTTTGTAACTGGAAAGAAAGTAAAATGGGCTTAATTGTCATGCAATAATAATATCAATGCAAGAAAAAAGAAAAAAAAGGAAAAAAGAAAAAAAGGCTTTAAAATTAAGCTTTATCATCTTCATGCAGAATAAAAAGAGAAAGGGGTGAAATGTGACCAGGATATTATTTTTTAACAGAAAAATTTAAGCTTTTGTAATTGTATTTTGATTTTTCTCACATTTGTGGCTATTAAGGCTCCTAAAAGTCTTCCAGTACAGACTCTGTGAAGATCTGCATTATTTCTGCATCGACTCTTTCCACAGCTGAGGTGAAAATGAGCCTGACCTCTGACCTCTGCACCCAAACTCACCCTGATGAGGTTGTGTGCAGCGATGAAGGGGTCGGCGCGGTCTCCGATGACCCCCGGAGCGTGAGCCCCCGTGCCGTAGCCCTGAACGGCCAGGAGAAACGGGTTATGCATCGTCAGCCAGTACCGAACCTCCCCACCAAACGTCTGGAAACAAAACGCAGCGTAATCTGCGAAGACGTCCACCATGCTCCGGTTCAGCCAGCCTCCGAAGCGCTCCTGCAGGACCTGCGGTAAATCCCAGTGAAACAGAGTCACCACAGGCTCCACCTGAAGCTCCTTTAACTTGCCGATCAAACGCCGGTAATGTTCCACTCCGGCTGGGTTGGGTTTTGCAGTCGCGTCGCCGTCTGGGAAAAGACGAGGCCAGGAGAGAGAAAAGCTGTAGAACTTCACACCCAAATACTGAATCGACCTCAAATCCTCTTCCCACTGAACATAACTGTCACTAGCCGATCTGTCTGTGCGGGAATGACGGGTGAAACGGTCCCACACGGACTCGCCCTTCCCATCTGCATCCCAGGAGCCTTCGGTCGGGAAAGCCGAGGTCCCGACGCCCCACAGGAACCCGCTGGGAAACGTCCCGGTCTGCAGGTGCGTCTCGTTCAGCGGCTGCAGCCACAGTTTTGATGCTTTTCCCAGCAGGACACACTCTGTCATGCTCCATAAAATCAATGCTGGAATTAAAGTAAGAGACACGGATGAGACTCGAAACATTGTGAGCAAATTATCGGAGCAAAAAACTGCAGCAAAGCATCATTAATGAAAGAAAAAGTAAAGCACATAGCGAGAGCGTAAACACTGAAGATCTCTGAGTCCTCCGATCAATGATTAACATGAACTCTGATCCTCTCATGACTTACAGCGTCTGAGACAGAGAGAAACAAGAGGGAGGGACAGACGGAGACGGATGATGGATGGAAAGAAAGGAGAAGAAAGAAGCACAGAGAATGAAGGACGTTTTATCTGGCAGATCAATGGAGTAAAGTTAATTTGGCTTTTACTGAAACAGACACTGAGGGGCGTTTCTATAGCACTGTACATTTTCATGCCTTCTAGTTTAATTTTTATACTAACAATACCCATAATTATGATTTATGACTTAATATTTAATAACAACAAAAATAAAATAATAATTAAAAAACAAAGAAACAATAAATAAATACTTTTTTTACCATTCTGGACATTTCATTTTAAAGGCGACTAATTTCATAGCATTATTATCATGCAATTAAAATAATATTTGCATCTTTTTGCATAACTCCAAAAAAATATAGATTGATTAAAAATTATGCACTATAAAACTAAATAACATCAAACATAAAAAAGTGATATTTACCTTTATTTGTCTTTTGTTTCTTCACACATCATGCATCAAACTCTTCATTAACCAAGACTAAACAAGTTTATTAAGGGAAAAATTATTAGTAATGATAGAAATGGAGTCACAAGTGAGGCATAGGCATAATTTGTGAAAATAATTCAATAATAGAAATCAATTTCAAACAATAAATATAGCTGCGAGCAGCAGTTAACGGGGTTCAAGTGTTTTAAGGCATTTAAGCAAATGCTTAAAAGATTTTTTGTTTTATTTAGCAAGCCTGTAACCATCTCAGTCATAGATGTTAAAGAGCATTTACAGCCAATACAAGCAGTTCACTATAGGAAATATATAAGCTTTTCAACAGTTATCGAGGTTGAGCCAAAAACCTAGGACTAGTTGGTTTTTGAAATAATCTCCAATATTTAACGAACGATTCGATGGACAGCGGCGCTCCTAGAGGCAAAGTCGCTCAGAATGAGGAGTTCTACCATGTGGTACAAATGTCGTGGGCGTGTGTGAAAAATCGTGCGATACACGACCCTTTTATGCACATGAAAAACACGAATGCGCCCCCGGTGGCCGATTTCTGTTGAAATTCTCAGGCCTCTTTGGCCGTGAGTCAAACAGGCCCAGCGAGTTTCATTCCGATCGGCCTCCGTTAACCTTGTCTGATAGCTGCTGAAACTTGATTGGCCGATGGCGGACGTGTTTTTTGAGATACATGAATGTACATAAACATGGCATCTCGGACAAAGACACTGCATGCCAATTTTCAAGCCGATCGGACTAACGGTGAAGTAGTTATAGCCATTTTAATGTTTTTTTTGCTGTTATAGCGCCACCAAGTGGCCAGTCGCCACATCCTTTTTCACACGACCACAGAATGATCTCTTACATAGGTTTAACAAGTTTGGTGAAAACATCTTATTTCGTTCACGAGTTATAACCATTTTAGTAAAAGTGGCTCCAACTGCTTCAAACATTTTGGCATCCCGTCGCAGACGTGAATCGAATTTTTTTTTTGATAACTATTGACAATCAGACTCCAGAGGATCTCGCTGCACTGGTTTGGTTCCGATCAGGTAAAAAATCTAAAAAGTTTGCATTAAAAATTAAAAACACCTGAAAATTTCGCCATGCATTTTGTCCATCTTGAATCAAGGATTCTGACAATATAAGACACTTGAGGCCACGCCTAACAGTTTAGGATTTATATTTTCACCACTGTAGCGCCCCCATCAGGCCGATCGGTGACATCATAGACGGCTGTAGTCCTCAAAGTTTCGAGTCTTTTAACATTTACATTTACATTTATGCATTTGGCAGACGCTTTTATCCAAAGCGACTTACATTGCATTATACTATACATTTGTATGTGCAATCCCTGGGATTGAACCCATGACCTTGGCATTGCTAGTGCCATGCTCTAACCTCTGAGCTACAGGAAAGCAAGGGAGGATGCTGATCCTTGGAAAATTTCACAATTACAATAGAGTTTCAGAGCTACGCGCTTGAACCCCTAAAAAGTGAGATAGCTAGATCTCATTGTTTATATTATTATAGTATCAAAAATTAAATTTTTACAATGATTTTTTTCAAATTTAAGATTAAAAATGTAGGTCTGGGACATAGTAAAACATGCAAAGCATTTGAACATAAATTATGTAATCCAAAACTCTTAAATAGCAAAGGGATGAAATATGTTAGTTTTAATAGTTATGAACATGAGATGTTTGCTAAGATTAGAATAACTCTCAATCTCTCCATCACAAGCAATGTTTTCATTTCAGCCTGTCACTTCTGAAGAACAGCTTCAATATCCTGCTAAAGTCGTTACGCTGCTGTTTTACGTCATGTACCTTCAACAACATCAGGCCGGAAGACGAACAAACAACTGCAATGAAACCGACAATAAACCTTTGCTTTACATTCAGGGTTGAAGATCAGCAGTTTCAGGGCAGGTGACTGTAGTTTTATGAGGGCAGAACAGCCTCGACGGTGCATGTGATTGTGTTTGGAGACACAATCTGATGCCCAAAGGAACGTTTGATTAGATCAGTGGACTGATAAAAGAGGATGCTGAACCAAAATCAGCTTGATCAGTGGAAAACAACACGTGTAACCGCAACACAAACACTGAAAACATACTGTGAGCTGATTTTGTCAAAACCAGCATCCTAAATAAATACAGCAGAATTAGTTAGTGATTTGAAACACCATACACAGCTTTTAAACATATATATATATATATATATATATATATATATATATAGTCAATATTTAATTTATTTTTTTCTCTGAGCACAAAAACTATGTCTTAATTACATCAAGCCTTCGCTGTCAGGAGCTAGCCGTCGCCTCATGCATTAAAATGCTTCAAATTATTTGATAAAAAGCGCTCGCTCAAATAAAATATGATGGTTACTAGTCAAGTACTCTATCAAGTAAAGTGCTAATCATGTTTTCTCCACCAGTGTTTGAGTAACTCTAATGGAACATTAAATCAGCAGAGGGCGCAAACTAATCCTCTGCTGGGGCTTATTCTCCAAAACAAGTCAAACATGCAGTAGTTGCACAACCATGCTATTTTGACATCTAAACCAGATGGGTTTGTTTCTTCATGCAACACAAATATTCGAAACAAAACATGTTCTAGTACAAACTTACTGTGACATAAATGCCTTCTGTGATGGAGAAACTTTTATTATGCCTGCTTTTAAAGTCAAAGTATTACTTTGATATGAAGCTCCATCTCTCAGAGTAAATAACTCAGTGACTGTCAGTAAATGAGAAGTGAAACAGCTGGAAAAGCAGAAGTTCAGTAACATCATTTAAATATGATCAACAGTTTCATAAGACAGTGATCAACCAAGTGTAAACCTAACCTCCACAGCGGACGGGTAAGAGAAATATCTATCTATCTATCTATCTATCTATCTATCTATCTATCTATCTATCTATCTATCTATCTATCTGTCTGTCTGTCTGTCTGTCTGTCTGTCTATCTATCTATCTGTCTATCTGTCTATCTGTCTATCTATCTATCTATCTATCTATCTATCTGTCTATCTGTCTGTCTGTCTGTCTATCTATCTATCTGTCTATCTGTCTATCTGTCTATCTATCTATCTGTCTGTCTGTCTGTCTGTCTGTCTGTCTGTCTGTCTGTCTGTCTGTCTGTCTGTCTGTCTGTCTGTCTGTCTGTCTGTCTGTCTATCTGTCTGTCTGTCTGTCTGTCTGTCTGTCTGTCTGTCTGTCTGTCTGTCTATCTATCTATCTATCTATCTATCTGTCTGTCTGTCTGTCTGTCTGTCTGTCTGTCTGTCTGTCTATCTGTCTGTCTGTCTGTCTGTCTGTCTGTCTGTCTGTCTGTCTGTCTATCTATCTATCTATCTGTCTATCTGTCTATCTATCTATCTATCTATCTATCTATCTATCTATCTGTCTGTCTGTCTGTCTGTCTGTCTGTCTGTCTGTCTGTCTGTCTGTCTGTCTGTCTGTCTGTCTGTCTGTCTATCTATCTGTCTGTCTGTCTGTCTGTCTGTCTGTCTGTCTGTCTGTCTGTCTGTCTGTCTGTCTGTCTGTCTGTCTGTCTATCTATCTATCTGTCTGTCTGTCTGTCTGTCTGTCTGTCTGTCTGTCTGTCTGTCTGTCTGTCTGTCTATCTATCTATCTATCTATCTATCTATCTATCTATCTATCTATCTATCTATCTATCTATCTGTCTGTCTGTCTGTCTGTCTGTCTATTTACAGTGCTCAGCATAAATGAGTACACCCCCTGTTGAAAAGTAACATTTTAAACAATATCTCAATGAACAAAAATTTTTTTCCAAAATGTTGACATGAAAGTAAGGTTAATAATATAACTTAGAGAACAAAATTTTCAGTTTTACTCAAATTGGGGTGATGCAAAAATGAGTACACCCCACAACAAAAACTTCTACATCTAGTACTTTTTATGGCCTCCATGATTTTTAATGACAGCACCAAGTCTTCTAGGCATGGAATGAACAAGTTGGCGACATTTTGCAACATCTATCTTTTCCATTCTTCAAGAATGAGCTCTTTTAGACACTGGATGCTGGATGGAGGCTGATGCTCAACTCGTCTCTTCAGAAATCCCCACAGGTGTTCGATTGGGTTCAGATCAGGAGCTACTGAATCACTTTCATCCTGTTCTTCTTCAGAAATCCCACAGATGTGTGTTTAGGATCATTGTCATGTTGGAAAAGGTCAGATGCTACCATCACAGAGTGATGGTATTCTCTTTCAGTATAGAGCAGTACATCTGTGAATTCATGATGCCATCAGCTCCCGACACCAGCAGCACTCCTGCAGCTCCACATAAGCACACTGACACCACCATGTTTCACTGTAGGCACCATGCATTTTTCTTTGTATTCCTCACTTTTGCGACGCAATACAGTTTTGAAGCCATCAGTTCCAAAAACATGTATCTTGGTCTCATCACTCCACACTATAGAGTCCCAGTAGTCTTCATCTTTGTCAGCATGGGCCCTGGCAAACTCTAGGCGGGCTTTTTTGTGCCTGGGCTTTAGGAGAGGCTTCTTTCATGGACGGCACCCATGATCCCATTCCTCTGCAGCGTACGCCGTAATTTGTCACGGTAAATAGTCACCCCAGTTTGTCTTTCTACTTCTTTAACTGCAGTGAACTTGCATGCCAATTTTCTTCAACCCTTCTCATCAGAAGACGCTCCTGACGAGTTGTTAACTTCTGTGGACGACCTGGACATCTCTGTGAAATATTTTTGAAATTTTTGTACCACTTTTGCTACAGTATTCTGCCTGATAAGTATCTTCTTGTAGCCTTCACCTTTCTACTGTAAAGAAATTATTTTCTTTCTCAGGTCTTGTGACATTTCTCTTTCATGTAGTGCCATTGCTGACAGCATGAAATGGGGGTTTAACACCCTTTTATAGTCAGCTCTCTGCTGGACACCTGTGTAATGAATAATTAGACTCACCTGTGGTTGAATTCTTCTTAAATTAGACATTTGTAGTCTAAAATGTAGCTTTGCTCCAGAGACTTTCAGTGGGGTGTACTCATTTTTGCATCAAACTAATTTGAGTAAAACTGACAATTTTGTTCTCTGATTTATATTATTAACCTTACTGGTGTTAACCTTACTGATGTTATAAGTTAAACAGATGTTATATAAAACTTATTTTGGAACATTTTGGAAATTGTTTTTGTGTTCATTGAGATATTGTTTAAAATGTTACTTTTCAAAGGGGGTGTACTCATTTACGCTGAGCACTATATCTATCTATCTATCTATCTATCTATCTATCTATCTATCTATCTATCTATCTATCTATCTATCTATCTATCTATCTATCTATCTATCTATCTATCTATCTATCTATCTATCTATCTATCTATCTATCTATCTATCTATCTATCTCTCTCTCTCTCTCTCTCTCTCTATCTGTCTGTCATCCTATCTATCTATCCCTGTCTCTATGCCAAAAAAGAGCATATTCAACATTTAATTTCTTTTTCTTTCAAATGTCTTTTGCCTCACAGCAAAAGTAGACCAAGTGCAGAAAAACCTAAATTTACATTAAAAAAACGTAAAAAATAAAATAAAATAAATAATTTAAAAATACTGCTGCTATGCAACCACAATGCAAACTAATGTTAGGGACTTAAGCAAAAGTGAAAACTGATTGCAGTTTTCACTTTTTTTGAAGAAGTCAAAAATGCGGTTGACTTAAAATGGGAAATGAAATCAAGAGTGTTTTTTCTCCCTCAGATTCAATGTCAGAAAGATGAAGCCGTCATGCTGGTGGTTGGTGTTTGTTTATGTCACGTGTTTACACCCATCTCTCATTCTGGCCATTAAAAGGATCATAGTGAATTACTCATCTCAGAACCTGTCCTCAGTTCCTCCCGGCCTGAAACCATCTACAGAGGACTTGGATCTGTCGCTGAACCACATCCAGACGCTGAGCGGCAAAGACTTCAGCACCACACCACTACTCCATTTCCTCAATCTGTCCTGGAATATACTGGAAAACATAGACATGGACGCATTTAACTCCACACCGGCTTTGGAGATTTTGGACCTGTCACACAACAGACTCCAGAACCTCTCTGACCAACTGTACCTGCTAAAGGTGGGAAATCTGCAGTTCTTGGACTTATCATCCAACATGTTTTCCGTCATGGCACTAGGGAAGGAATTTTCTACCCTGAAACACCTGCAGTGGCTCGGCCTGAGTGCCATTTCAATCGCCAACAAAGACTTTACTTACATTGACAGTCTTACTCTGAAAACGCTCTTCATCAATACTGATAAGCTACAGAAGTATGAAGAGAATAGTCTAATGGGTGTCCATGCAGAGAAGGCCGCCATCGCCCTGTCCAACAAAGACCTAGATATTGCAATCGCTGGTGATGTTTTTGCATCGTTTAAAGAAGTAGAATTCACCAAGGTGGACAGCGAGATGAAGGTTCTCCAGCAGATACACCAGCGAGGAACAGTACGCACTGTTAGTCTAGAAATCTCCAAGGTGAAAACCACCTGGGAAGTTCTGACAGGCTGTGTAAACACAATACTGTCATCTGCCATTCAACAGCTTTCATTCTCAGAACTTACCTTGACAAAAATGGTAAACGGCAGGCCTGTGTCCTCGAGCCGAGTGTTGGAGTCCTTTTCTATAAGAAGAGCAACTGTAACTGAATTCATCTTCAACCAAACAGAGCTCTATGACTTCTTCATAAGCATGCCAGCGAGAAAAGTCATTTTAACCCAAACGCCTATTATCTTTATGACCTGCCCTCAGACTGTTAGTAAGATTGAGGTGTTGGACTTTTCCAATTGCGCCCTTACGGAAAACATCTTCTCAGTTGGTCCGGATACAGAATGTAGTACACTCACAAACCTGAAAAGGCTGGTTTTGAGGGGCAACAACCTGAAACATCTTGGACCGCTGACCTCTAGAATCAATCTCATGAGCTCCCTGCAATACGTCGACCTCAGTCAGAACAGGCTTACCTATTCTGAGGAACAAGGCAAGTGCGTTTGGCCTCGCAAAGTTGCCCGTGTGGATTTGTCCTCGAATGTGTTTGACCAGAGCATCTTCAAGTGTTTGCCCGATTCCATACGAATCTTACACCTCAGGAATAACCGAGTGACCACAGTCCCTGCAGATGTTGGGGTTTTAAAAGACTTGATCATCTTGGACCTAATGGATAACCGCTTGCTGGACCTTCCCACCTGTCAAGCATTCCCAAACCTGCAGAAGCTCCTAGTAAGAACAAACTCCATCCATTCGCCTTTACCGGGAACCCTCGAGACTTGTCCTCATCTCAAAGATCTCGACTTGAGCCGCAACCCCTTCATCTGCACTTGTGCTTTGCGAGAATTCGCAGCTCTCATCAATAACCGAGCGACACAAACTCCTGGTGTGACTCTCGGCCACTGGCCGGAAGAATATCGATGCAGTTACCCAGAATCCAGGAGCAACACCATGCTAAAAGACTTCTACCTTCCTGAGATATCCTGCAATGGCTGGATCCTGGCTGTTACGATTCTGATCCCAACAATCACTTTGGTAGTTGCCGTCAGCCTTCTTTGCCATCGGCTGGATGTGCCGTGGTACCTCAAGATGATGTGGAAATGGACACGTGCCAAGCACCACGCAATAACCTCCCAGAAGAAGGCTGAGGATATGGAGGGGTTGCGCTTCCATGCGTTCGTATCGTACAGCCAAAAGAACGCCGACTGGGTCAAAGCTCAATTTCTTCCCAAGCTCGAGGGCGATTGTGGGCTGCGAATTTGTCATCACGAGCGGGACTTCATCCCAGGAAAGACGATCGTTCAGAACATCCTCAGGTGCATTGAGCAGAGCAGAAGATGCGTCTTCGTGCTGTCGTCTCATTTCGTCCAGAGCGAATGGTGCCACTACGAGCTCTACTTCGCCAATCACCAGAGGGTAATGCGAGGGATGGATAGCATCCTCCTTATTCTGCTGGAACCTCTGCCGTTATATCTCATTCCCTCCAAGTACTACCAGCTCAAGGCCATGATGTCCAGATGCACCTATCTAGAGTGGCCACAGGAAGGAGCCAAGCAGAAGCTGTTTTGGGCAAATCTCAGAGCAGCTCTGCAGGCCAACCTTCCCATTCCGTCAGAGAGAGAAGAAGAGTGATTAGAAGATTTTTCAAATGTATTTCATAGAGATTGTATAGGAGATATTAAATTTGTGCTGTGGTTCCGGGGTCCACTAGGGGACCTCAACAAACAAGACAAAACTAGTCAAAATCAAGATATTTCAAGAGGTAGCCTAATTTGTAAAGCGTGACTTCTAGTCCTGTAATATGGAGTGATTTAACAAACTAAATAAAATAAATAAATATATAGTGGAATTTTATCCACTTAAATCATTTTAATGCAAATTTCATGTTGTTGTTTTTTGTATTATGTAATATTTCAGGTCACTTTTTATAATAATTTTTTAAGTATTATAAATAAATACATTTCATGCCCAATCTATGTCTTTTCTTTAGGTATATATTTACTTTTTGCAACATTTCACTATGCATATTTGTGATATATTGATTAGTTTTATGTCATCTGCTTCTTATTTCATGTGGTAATTTTCAGGCACATTTTAGGTATTTCATGTCCTTTTTCATATAAAATGAAAAGCTAAATTTATTCATAAAGCATATTTATGCTTATATTTCAATGCACACTTATTTAATGCAATATACCATTAATAATTTAATTTAGTCTGTTAAACCTCATACTAGAAAAGTAAGGTAAATCAATCAAATCTTAAAAATGTACATTTTTATAATGAATATAATTTTTTCTGATTATGCCAAGCTTTAAAATATTTAATCAGGTAGAATTTGAGTAAAAAAAATAAAAAATAACAAATAATAAAAAAATAATAATAATTATATATATATATTATATATATATATATATATTATAATTCCAAAGATTGATACCTAAAAACAAAACTACCAATCCTTGAAATGAATAACTATAAATGAGACAAAAGACATCTTGAGATTGAAATGGGGACCTTAAGACTACATGTATGTCTAGTGATGGATGGCCTGAAACAGGTCAGAGAAGAGCATTTATGAAAATAATCTCAGTATACAACTAGAGAAACACTGTATTATTTATTATGAGCTGCCAGCAAACATTATATTACAAAAAAACACAGTATAGTCCATTAAGTTTGTTACTACAATACAGTATCAAAAAAAACCCATACATTTAACAGAACAATCTCCATTTACAGAAAAAAAAAAATGGAAATGCTGAATCTTTTTTATTGTTTGTTAACTAATACCTGAAATAAAACCATGCCTTAAATGAGTTCTGCTGGATGTGACTTTAAACACATTTAGAGCTTAAGAAAAACTGTTATCATGTCCTCTTACAATATAAGAGTGTAAAGTAACAAAAAAATGATAGCAGAACCATCTGAAACAAGGTTTACTAAAAGGTTAAAGGTCACAGGTCACTCAGGGTAATGACTGGATGAGGATGATCTTTTCATTAATGCAGAAACGATGGAGCACCGTGAGCAGGTTTTCTCCGCATCGCGACACCTGACGCTCCATCGCCAGACGAAAATCCTCCTTCACGCCTTTGGTGATTCCTCGAGTTACGGTGTGATGTCTATAAAAACAGACACACAGAGCTGATGAGAGTCTCCATGAAATTAAATGAAACAAAATGCTTCCAAAACAGCAGTTTCTCCACATTCAGACCAATAAGAGCTGTGCACGGCCCTTCCAACAAAACACTGGACACACACACACACACACACACACACACACACACACACACACACACACACACACACACACACACACACACACACACACACACACACACACACACACACACACACACACACACACACACACACACACACACACAAATACTGTGGCAGAAAATACATATAAGGGTGAACCTCACAAAGAAAGTCTGGCTCATATTCCATCCCAAACAAAGCTTATTTTGGAGAACTTTTCTTTTCTTTTTTTTTTTTTTTAACACTGAAACACTGTAATGTGGAAAAAAAAATCATTGGATAACCTTTTTTTTTTTTGTTAAAATGTGCATAAAAATAGTATAACTAGTCTAAGAAATATTAACATAACAAATATTCATATTGTCACAGAAGTACTGGGATAAAAGTTTATAGTTCATTTATAAACCCTGATGTCTATGGTAGTAAATCACCTTTTGAAAGTAACAAGGCGCTTCAAATAAGGATTGTATTGATTACATCATTACACCAGTAGGTGGCGTCAAGTGACTTAAAAATTTATTTGTCATTGAATCACTCACTCAAGACGTTTGTTCCAAAACACCGATTCATCCAGTAATGAAACAAGTGGAGTCTTTATGAATGAGTCATTGAATCATTCACTCAACCTGATTTTTTAAATAATTAATTCAGATTAATTTAACATTTTAAATAGACTGCAGCAATAACATTCTGTCAGAACCTCTAGTACATTACTTTATTTTGTTTAGTTGTTGTTTAAAACATGACCTCTGTTTGAAACAAAACAATTGTGATTTTCAATTTATCCAGACTCACGCAGCTCTACTTTCACTTGTTCTTCACAAACACGTTTACAATTTATGTTACTGAAATGCAAAATAATTAAATGAGAATCCAAATTCTATCATGAAAATAATGCAAATGGTTGATTTTCATTATGCATCATTCATTTCTTTTGATCTTCGGGTGAAATATGACCCAGACGTTTCTTGACGTTTTCTGTGAGATTCACTCGTAAAATGTAAAACGCTGAAATTCAATGAAAAATACAAACACAATGTCATCAAACGAACAAAAAAAAAAACTTTCTTCAAAGACTTCACAGCCATTTGAGTAAAACACAACGGAAAAAGGAGCCGAATGAGAACAGGAACAGTCTTGCAAAATGAAAATGCTTGAACAGAATGAAAACCCAGTGAAAAGAACTCAAAGGAGGAGAATGTAAACGGCATGAGCAGGCTGGGAGGAGTTTGGGGGCGGGGTTTCGATGATGGGGGTGGGGTACCTGTCAGCCTTCTGAGCCCCTGGAAGCAGCAGGGTGTTTAACTCCACCCCCAGGGCGGGGCTGGGGTTCCTACGGACAGCAAACACCATTTCATCAGCACCCCGCGTGACAGGGCCGAACTCATAAACGCACCGCCAGCACTACCACAGCGGAACAAACGCCTCATCAAGAAATATGACACGGCTCTCTGAAATGCTTGATTCTGATTGGTCAGTTGCAACATTCCGGGGCCGACAATGACATCATGCAGACTTCTTTCATGTTTCTGCGTATGACACGGCAGATGGACGCACTTTCTCTCTCGTTTCATTCAAAAGCAGCCTCAGTTATTGACTGTATTTACTGTAAAATTAAAATGTTAATAGTATGTTTATGGTAACGGTGTTGAAGTATTCGTCGTGCTGCTAGAATGATCGTTTTGTAAACTAAATGTATATGATTTTAAAATGTGTGATTTTCTTCTCAAATCAATTTTTCAAAAATTTTAGTCATTATGTCATTTTTTATATGGTGAAAAAAATCCAAGTAATGAGTGATATGACTGTACATTATCCCCCAATTTTTCATTTCTAATTATTTACTTTATAATACATAAAAAAAAACTTAAGCTTAGTAAAAAAAAAAATACGAGTAAAAACTAATACAATTTTATTAATAGAAAAATTAACCAAATTTTATAAATAAAAATAAATAAATAAAACTACTAAAACAGTTTCTTATCAAATCAATATTTCATTATCGTCATTTATGAGGTGAAAAGCCACGTAACGAGTGATACGACTGTACATTATTTGCTTTATTTAGTATTTAAAATAATATAAAAAACAAATTTATTTTTACCTAAAATTAAAATAAAAACTAATACATTTTTATTAATATTTTTTTAATTAAAATATAAATAAATTTAATTATTGAATAAATTTCATTATTGATCATGCCATTATTTATGAGGTGAAAAGCCACGTAACGAGTGATACGACTGTACATTATTTACTGTATTTAAAATAATACAATTTAAACAAAACTTATTTTATTTTTAGCTAAAACTGAATTTTAGCTTTATTTAGTTAAATTAAATAAATAAATAAATATATAATAAATATAAATTACTAAAAATTAAATTACTAAAACTTTAGCTAAAATGAAAGTGAAAATGGAAAATATAAAAACAAAACCTAGCTCAAAGTATTAATAAAAACTATAATAGTATCTCAATGATAATAAAGTGGCAAGAAGCCGTGCAATAAGCAGGATAATGTACATCCAGCTGGTTATAACCGGCTTAAAATAACTGAGGGACACTTTTCTTCCAGCCCATTTTTCAACTAAAATACCACTATAACAAAACGCTACAATATTCCTCATAACAGTACAGTTCTTGCTTCATTTTAAATTGGACATGACGAAAGTAACACTCTGATTTATATTTGTAAGTCATCTCATTTTTTAAAACTATGATCTCAGTTCCCGACCCTAAACACGCCTCAGCTTCCTTACAGAGCTCGCGACTCACTGATTCCTCTTACACAATATCAGACACTGCCCATAAAACTGATCATAAAAGAGAACATCAACACTTCAGACGTCAGCACTAATTAGCCAATCAGAAAGCAGGGTAAGGAAAACACGCCCTTCCTGTCATGGTTGTATGTCATAACCGCAGCTTATTCATTGATCAAAACAAAAGGAGAGGAAGCAGGAAGGAGGGAGAGACCTTAGATGATCACTTATTTAAATCAGTTCTAAAGGCTGGTGTGTGTGTGTGTGATGTGGGTGGGACTTACTTGATAAGCATCCCCTGATTGGGCAGCAGCTCCAGCTGGACCCGCCCACCTTCTGTAGTGCGGAGGTAAGCAAACTCTTCTAACATGTCAATGTCTAGTGGAGAAAGCTGGTCAAAGACAAAACACTCATGAAACTTTCAATAAACATTCAGACTATTATTTTATATGTCAGGTTAATTTTTAGTAGTTTATCAATTAATATGAGAATATAAAATCCGTATGCATAAATAACAACGTGAAGGATACTGGTGACGTAGTTGAAAAAGTTCTCGTATTGGAAACTGCCCTGCTGACAGATCTTATCCACCGCCTTCAGGAAGAGATTCTCACCCTGTGGCCAATCATGCTGCAGGAGGACGATCACATGACCAAGAGAGAGGTCATCTCTGTTGTCTGTGAAAGCCCTCAGCTTAGAGAAAGACGAAACACGTTAAAAACTGAATCTGAATTCAAACGTTGACCTGTGAGGGGAAGTATTCAGATCTGGTACCTTGAAGCAGGCCAGCATGAGCTGCAGACAGAACGGGAGGATGGATTTACTGGTGCAGGGGAAGAGCCTCAGATCGTTACCTAGCAACAGAGGAGAGGAAGTGATGTATAAATTTGGCTCATGAATATTAATTAGATGACATGACTAGTATATGAAGAGTTTGGTTCCAGAACGCTATTACTCCATTTTGATTAATTTGAGTAAAAATGTGTTTTTGTTTGCATCTTTTGGTTATAAAAACATTAAAAATTCAAATCTACATTTTGATTTTAAAAGGTTTATTATAAAAACTGATAATTTTTTTCCCCAAAATGCAATAAATCCATGATGTTTTTTTTTTTTTTCAAAATGCAATTAATCCATCAATATAAAAGTAATTTTTTATATTGAAAATACACAACAAAGTAAGTTGATCCACATATATGACAGCCTCTGAACTTGGTCAATACTAATCTTATATACGGGCATTTGACTAAAAATACATTCAGTCGTCGCTCCCAAAATTAATTCAACGAGTCATCTGTTAATGTTATAAATGAATTATTTGTCATTACCAATTAAAGAGTATCTGGCGTCACCGCACGGTTAAAATAAGCACATTTGCCGAGTACATTGGTACTAAAAACGGCTTTTAAAAACTGTTCATGATTCAGTTTTGGTTTTGAAGTTTCTTCCCCACCGCAGAAACCACCACCACAGGTTCATCAATGCCGTCAAAATGATTCATTTTTCTGTTTTTGTTGATCAGAAAGTAAGGAAATCTAGGATGCCGGGTGTATTCAGAGCGCCACCATTACTGTTTACAGAGCGTGGAATGGTGCGCTGTGATTGGTTAGCGGATATATCGCGTTCTGCAGAGAAAGGAGACTTTGTCGCATTTTGGAAAGAAAGGGAGAAAACATGACAGAATAACACGACGGAAATCGCATTTTGCGCAAAATTAATAAAATTACTTTTCAATACCGACCACATACAATATTTACGGAAGAGGATTAGGGCCAAGCAATAATAAAAAAATAAAACCATCTCGAGATTAAAGTTGTTAAATTTCGAGAAAAACTCGTTCAATTTCAAGAAAAAAGTCGAGATAAAATGTTGAGAATAAACCCGTTAAATTACAAGAAAAAATTAAATGAGTTTATTAAAAAAGTTGTTAAATTACAAGAACAAATTCGTTAAATTACAAGAATAAATTCAATGAGTTTATTCTCAACATTTTATTTTTCCCGAAATTTAATGAGTTTTTTCTTGTAATTTAACGGGTTTATTCTCAAAATTTTCTCTTGACTTTTTTCTTGAAATTGAACAAGTTTTTTCTCGTAATTTAACGGGTTTATTCTCAACATTTTATCTCGACTTTTTCCTCAAAATTTAACAAGTTTTTTCTTGTAATTTAACAAGTTTATTCTCAACATTTTCTCTCGACTTTTTTCTTGAAATTGAAAGAGTTTTTTCTCTAAATTGAACAACTTTAATCTCGAGATGGTTTTATGTTTTTATCATTGCTTGGCCCTAATCCTCTTCCGTAAATACTGATTTTGGGTGAAACACAATGTTTTTGAATATGGTGTTTTGGAACCAAACTCTTTGTATGCTGTATGACAGACGCACCTTTCCTGGTTTTGCTCCGGGGTTTGCGCTGCTCCTCGCTGCTCTTCACTGCTTCCTGATTCTGGGGCGTCAGACCAGCGACCACCTCTAGAAGCTTCTCACACGCCATCTGACAAACCACAGCATGAAGGAGATGAGACACGCTGAATACAGTCGGTGTGTGTGTGTGTGTGTGTGTGTGTGTGTGTGTGTGTGTGTGTGTGTGTGTGTGTGTGTGTGTGTGTGTGTGTGTGTGTTACCCTGTACTCTCCCAGGGCGTAGTGACAGGAGGCCTGCTGTATGATCGCCCTGTGCGTCTCCAGGGTTGAGGAGGTCGAGAGGGAGTTCTGGTTCTGGTTCTGCTGGAGCTGCAGTGATGACATCAGAGCTAGACTGGACAGAGCCTTCCGGTACTGACCCTGAACACACACACACACACACACCGATAAAGAACAACTTTAACACATTTTTTGCCACAGAAATTACCTTACATTTTTTTATTCCTATGGGTTAGTATCTAAACTAAACTATTAAAAATATTTTTGCTTATTAAAATAAAGCTGAAATAAAATAAAATATAAATATTAGATGAAAAACAAACTAAAAGAAAATGATCTAACTGAAATAAGTTTAATAAACTACAATTAAGATGAAAAGGCAATTCAAAATATTAATTTTTTTGTGAGCAGCATTTTCTCACTCAAGATTTAGCCGTTGATAATACTTAACTAGAAACCGTACAGAGTTATATGAATTTATGACTTAAGATATGATCTATATTATGAATTAATTAAGCAACAAAACAATAAATCATCAAACCCAAATCATACCTGATAAATGATCATATCTGTGAGGAAAATCCGAAACCACAACCACATCTCCGTTTTCCATGATGAGCAGATCTTAACAAACTCTGGAATAAACCAATGACACAAGAGTTCCTCGTTTACAGTTTAAACTGATCATGACCAGTGGAATATATCATCAGCTGTTGAAAGTGTGTCCAGTGAGAGTCAGGACAGTTTTATACAACTATGAATATTTGTAAATCTTGTTTCTGTCAGACCTGTCTCCAGGCTCTGGTGTGAATGCAGCAGATCCCAGCTTTCTCTGGCAGTACGGAAGTGCTCCAAGGTCTCGGCCCAACTCGGCATCTCTGTTTTATTCACCACGATGTGGCGCCCTCTGCCTTTGGCCAACACGTCCTCATCATCAGAGCTCTACACACACACACACACACACACACACACACACGGTCAGACAGTCAGCAGTGATGTACACCACAGAACAATAATGATCTATAAACTTTGACCTCTGAGGCTCACCATGGTTTTCTCTCGTCCGTCGGCCAGCTTGCGTTTCTTGTGCGCGTGCTTTCGCTCCACTTCTACATCCGTGTAAACGCTCGACAGATCCTCCAGCAGAACCCAGGGACACAAGCTCAGAGACGCGTGACCTGCAACAACATCTGCCCGTGACATTTCTACAGTTTAAAGAGAGATCGCTAAACATTACCACAACATTTTGTATTTCACCACAAACAATTATTGCATGAATTTTCTACAACCTGAATTCTGGAACAGTTGGGACATTTTTAAATTTCCATAAAATGAAAACTAAAAGACTTTCAAATCACATGAGCCAATGTTTACCGACAGCGGATTAGTTGGCATCTGCAGATGGCACGGCAGATTGTGTTTACCGACAGTGGATTAGTTGGCATCTGCAGATGGCACGGCAGATTGTGTTTACCGACAGTGGATTAGTTGGCATCTGCAGATGGCACGGCAGATTGTGTTTACCGACAGTGGTTTAGTTGGCATCTGCAGATGGGCCCATTTAGTGATGTCATTGACACAATCAGTGTCGTCTGAGGGCCCGAAGACCATGGGCATCCAATAAAGGTCCCTTACAAGATTTGAAGATTTGCAAAGCCTTTGCAATTTGATGTTGAGAAACATTGTTTTTAAAGTATTCCACAATCTTTTTACGCACTCTTTCACAGCTCTGCACATCTTTACGTCTGAGAGACTCTGCCTCTCTAAGAGCGTTACGCTAATCTCTTTTATGGCTAATCATGTTACAGACCTGATATCAATTAACGTAATTAGTTGTTAGATGTTCTCCCAGCTGAATCTTTTCAAAATTTCTTGCTTTTTCAGCCATTAGTTGCCCCCGTGCCAACTTTTTTGAGACCTGTAGCAGGCATCAAATTTGAAATTAGTTCATTTAGTGGATAAAAGTGTAAAATTTCTCGGTTTAAACATTTGTTATGTTATCTGTGTACTATTGTGAATAAAATATAGGCTCATGTGATTTGAAAGTCTTTTAGTTTTCATTTTATTCAAATTTAAAAAGCGTCTCAACTTTTCCGGAATTCGGGTTGTAAGTGAATGTCATTGTTTGCACACACACACACACACACACACACACACACACTGACCCTGGAACAGTGATGGTTGCACCGCAGAGACGTAGTGAAAAGCGCTGTGAAACAGCACCAGCGTGCAGCAGGTGACGATCTGACCGCAGCAGCGGGCAAAACCTTCCCCATCTGCAGCAGACATGTACCGACACAACTCCGTTATACGCTGCAGGAGCTCTGAGTACGACCTACAACACACACACACACACTCAGAGTAAGAGCTGATCATACACATCAATCATTATGACATCACTTCACAGATTCTCACCGGCTTCCTTTCTCTCCCTGCCAATCACAGAGCGAGCCGACCACGCCCACCATCTCCAGCAGCCGCTCCCACGGCTCTGTCACCACCGACGACTTCTCCGACAGCCCGTCAATCACGTACCGCTGACCCCGCCCCCTTCCTGGAGACTTCAGTCCGCCCACTTCCTGTGAGCCTGAGAAATTACAAACAAGGTTTTTTATTGGAATAATGACACTTCTGTAGAATTTTGTAGTTATTTTCCTGTTTACTTCTATGAAGCTGCTTTGAAAAAATCTGTATTAATGTGCACTTCTATACAAAACACTATTTTTGCAGTATGCAAATTCATAGATTAATTGCAAAATCAAAAGCATGCCTTACCCTGCATCTGTCCGTCCGCCGACGGCTCCCGTGTGACGTAACATATATAAAACTCTGCTGCTTTGTGCATGTATTTATACAGCAGACTGACGGGGAGACACATTTCTGGATTGTTCAGAATCAGCGGCAGAACGTCACACACTGACAACGAGACCAACAAATGAACAAAATTACTTAAGGAAAAAACACAAAAATAAAACAATGAAAAGAGGATAAATTTGTACCAAACAACTTCCTGAAGCAGTTAACGGGCGTGTCCAGGTCCTCTACAGTCTCCGCCTCTAAGAGTGACTCCCCCAAACTGACCTGGAAGAGAGGTCAGAGGTCACGCAGGGTTTGCATTAGGTTGAAAAAATTATTATTTCTCAAAAGCTATGCATCAACCCACAAAATAATTATTATTATTATTATTAGTGTGTACTTTCATTGTGCAAACAGCTTATTTATATTGCACATTTTATACAATGCATAAGAAATAAATGTGTGTAAGAAGGAATCACAAATGCTTAATTTTATTTACACAGAATTAAATCAGAGAGTTTTATTCAATCTTCTAAGAAATGACCAGAGACAACATTTGAAGTTTTGTTTCTATCCATTAATGAGTGCTGTCACTGTCAAATAAATGAAATAATCTAAAGCAAGAAAGAAAGATCCATGTGTGGATGATTTTACTCACTCCATGCTGAACGACAGACTCCGGGAATCTCTTGAGTAACAGCAGCAGCATCTCTGCTTTCTCCAGCGTGTTGAAACACTGTTCTGTGGCCTTCAGGAGCATCTTACACTGAACTGGACCTGGAAGAGTCTCAAAAACACCTGCACACACACACACACACACACACACACACACACACACCGATTACTGAGAAACTACAATGATCACATGCATATTACTCATCAGTACAGCGGTATAAACACACCACCGTTATTATTATTATTAAAGTGCCCCATTATGCTTTCTCAAAAATTTGATGTAGTGTGTAATAAAGCTGTTTGTGAATGTGAAGGTCTGCAAAGTTTCAAAGATCAAAGTGCATCACAAATAAAATTATTGTATCCTAAAAGAGACAAAAAACAAATAACCATTTTTACTGTTCATATCACTGTGTATCAAGTGCTGAGGAAGAGCTGAAAACCATATATGGCAATGCTGTTTGGTTTCTGACCAATCAGAGCAGAGCAGCTCTCAGAAAGGCGGGGCTTAGAGAGGCCGAATCTTTGAACGAAGCGTTTCAGACACTGTGAGAAAAGAGCTGATGCTGCAGTGGATAATATGAGAAAATTAAAGTGTTTTTTGACCTTGGATGAATGTAAACCTGTTGTAGGAGACGACAAACAACATTAGGAGCTTCAAAATAGCATAATGGGGGCAATTTAACTATTAAATAAAACTATAAATATCACATACTGATGTAGGTCACACACCTTTGAGAAACTGTGCATGTTTGTCTTGGCTGTCGTTTCGTAACGCCGCAGTGATCACTGCAATCTCACGCCAGACAACCGGCTGCTCGGGGAAATTCACAAATCTGTGAAACAGGAAGCACCAATGAGATCATCAAGGGCATAAAAAGATTAGTTCTCACTTCTGAATTCAAATTTCCTGATAATTTACTCTCTGAATGAACTAATCCTTTAAACGCCTGCAATCATGAACTCATCCACAGTGATCAGTGTATTGTGGACTCACATGTCGTACAAAAGTCTGCCGGCGGAGGCCGTCCTCTCGGCGTTACGCTCGATGCTGTACATCTCATACTGAACACATGAACATACAGAACACACACATCAGACACAGCAAACACACATGATGCACAGATCCTTCAGTTATAGGAGGATATACATATAAACAGTTCATGCATTCTCTAGGAATCGAACCCATGACCTTGGTGTTGCTTGCCTGCAACTGCATGCACATCACTAAACTTAATTAAACTTAATTAAATAACTAAAACAAATGAATTTTAATTACTTAAATAAATAAGCATTATATCTAACACTATAGTGAGCCTTATTACAGAATGGAAATATTTTCCAAATAATATTTTGCATATATTTATAATATTATTTTCACAGTTTAATCATGCATTAAACTATATATATAGAATTTCATATTTGGAGGTCCGTGACATCTAAAAGATTAAACCCCTGAACTAGAGAACTGAATGATGTGTGCAGACAGTGGTGTCAGAAGCAGTGTGATTGTTGTTGCTGCGGGACAGAACTGTAACTGTATATTACTGGTGTTTATCTTCACCTGAATGTTGAAGTCAGTGGGGTAGAGCGTGCGCGCGGTGATCAGCCAGGCTTTTGCTGCATACGGGTCCTGCGGCACGAGCTCCCGCGCGCGCTTCACCAGGAACTCACAGTCGCCCTGCGCGGACATGTTCTCCCGTTAACGGGGGTAAATAAAAATAAAACCCCTCGGATGTTCAAAGACTAAAGCACAGAGTGAAAAACACCGGGACGACCGCCGAGTGTTTAACTTCCGGGTAGAAAGCTGATCATTTCAAAATAAAAGTCTATTTCTCTCTTCGCCACTGATACACACATAATAAAAAAGCACGAGAGTCAAACTAACTTAAAATACTGAAAACGTGTTTTTATTTGGTACTCAGTGTGATCAGCACTGGAAAGCGAATTCAAACGTTAATTACTCAGAAACAGGAGATGTGAGATCAACGCAAATTTCAGCAAACAAATATGCAGTTTTATATAGAGTAATTTAAAGGTAGAGTAGGCAATTTCGGAGAGGCTAGCAAAGATCCCGCCCTTCCTTCAGAGCGTCTCCAAAGCCACGCCTCCTTCAAAAACACATGAACACACACAGCAGAGATGGTGGTAGCTTACCTCATGTCTCAAAGCACATAACATTACCATAATAATGAACGTAAACAACTTACAGAGCTCTAGTTGTACATATGTTGACAAGCAGGATTGAATGCAATGATTGGATGAACATTTTTTGGTCCTGAGATGTAGGCCTTAATATTTAGACCACTTCAGTTATTGCTTGCTATTAGGATGTGAAGAGAAAAGTGTTAGGCTACCTTTAAATGGTGGAATTTAATTGAGACAAAAAGGTAAATAAAAGATTACATCCACGAATATGTCCATTGTATTTCTGTAGGTGTAGGCTACTACAAATGTAACATTATTTTTTTTTTAGTTTGAATTTATTTTGATGAATATAGAATTTGTGAGAACATAAAAGATAATTCACACTGCCCCAACAACACACAAACACTTGTGCTGCATCATGTAAGAAATGTGTAAATAAATATAAGTTTAACAAACGGTACATGGCATGAACGCACCAGCATTCTCACATCTGCCCACTTCCTGTTTCAAACCACAGGGGCTAATGAAATTCTCATGAACTTTGACGTTGACAGGAAGATATTTTTATATTATATATTAACAATTTTTCTGTTGTAAAAATGTAATATTACTCAAGTAGGTGTTGGGCTATATCTAGAACATTTCTGCTGTAACTGGAAACCAAAATGGAGCGTTTGTGCTTGAGGTGTGGGTGGAAAGATGCCATTTTTATTTGTATGCAATTAATATTCTGTTGCTTCAGTCTATTTATCTCAGTGCTCTGTGGTTTTGACTGTACGCTGGTAACATGCATGTTTTATAGATGATGTTTTGTGGTTGGTGACTTTCTTCTGCTCTGCGCTTCTGCTTTTATGCTGGCAGAAATAATTAGTCTTTTTCTTAAATCATATCCACCAAATGATTTAGCAGATAAGAACAGATGAACGTTTATTTGATTTAGACTAAGAATAATCTCTGAGCAAGTACATTTGTAAATTTTAGATGATAAACATATAGCTTAGAGCTGCTTGTTTATTCTTTTTTTAGTCTTTATTGCTGAAAAGTGTGGAAACTGCTGACCCACAGCGTCTGTCTCTCCTTGAAATGAAGAAACTTCCTCTTTCTTCTTTCTGTGTAAAAGTCAGATAATTTCCTGATGTGTCAGTCGAGCTGCATGAACACAGACGGACAGAAGCCACGATCTTCTGCTGGATTATTGGGCTCTTCTGGAGAAATGAAGCTCATCTTTGGACTGATGCTGCTGAAAACTGCTGCATGTGAGTCGACTTTCAGATCAATTCTACAGCAATTCTATTCACAATTCTATGGCCTAGGACTTGAACTTATATGAAGGTCACACTACAGCTGTCTTGAAATCGTTTATCTTGCACTTATCATTGATTCATTTTTAGATTTAGATAAATTGTGTTTTATTGTTTAGATTTTATTTATTTACCCTTGCTGTATACTTTGATTTTCAAATATATCATGTATATCATGAAAATGAATGATATACATTTACATTTGCATATAATCATTTATCAGATGCTTTTATCCCCAAGCGACTTACAAATGAGGAACATTAGAAGCAATTCATCACAGAGACAACCATGTCCATGTTTATAGTATATTGCCTGGTTTATTAGGAATTAAGCAGAGAGAAGATAAATACGATTGTTTTAGTAGTAAGTGTCAGTTTAATATTGTAGTTAATTGTTTGTGAAAGTGATAGTTATTACTTTTAAAAGCTATCATGATCTAACCCAATGTTCATGAAGGGTTCAAGAAAAAAATACAAAAATGATAGAATTCTTCTGTGATTCATGTATGTTGACTGTTGGACTTTTAGTAGACAAATTAAATAGAGAGAATGTGAAAAATTTTAATTTAAGACCGTTTATTTAAAAAAAAAAAAAAAAATGAAAGTGCCCATTGCTGAAGAAACACGCAGAGCTGACAAATAAATATTTGTGTTGTAAAATTACATTTTTCAAAAGCTATTTTATTTTTTAGTGATCTGGTCATTGTAGTTGTGTCCCAAATGGTACACTATCTTAAAGATTTCACAAGGGGGTTTCACAGTGATGCCACTGATTTTTGGCTCCCCAAAGAACCTTTCAGTGATCAGTTTTTAACATTTGGACAGTTCTCAACATAACATTTATACACATATAGAGTACACATATACACTCTTAAAAATAAAGGTTGTTTATTGGCATCGATGGTTCCATAAAGAATATTTAACTTTAAAGGTGCTCTAAGTGATCCTGAGCGGAGTAACTTCCTGTTGACGTTCGAAGTGTTGTCAAACAAAACAAAGGCTAGCTAAACCCTCCCTCCTCCTCCTCTTCCCCTCCCCTCCCCTCCATGCTTCCTGAAACAGTCATGAACGCACATTTAAAATCATTCTCGTTGGTTATTGGCTGGAGCGTGTTTATTATGTTAAGTGGTCCAGGCTGCACCAGTTTGTTTTTATTTTCGGAGCTTGTGGCGACTACAGAGACCACGTTTTTTTACAGTGTGTTCAGGGGACAGACAGCTAGTGGATAGTGAGGAGATGTTTGCTGTATGTGACAAAAAATGTTTTGGCCTAAAAACACGTGACGTCACTTAGAGCACCTTTAACTTTACATAACTTTTTTTTTTCAACTGTTTTTACACGTTTTCAAAACTTCGCACACAAATCTGTAAATTGCACACACAAAATGCAAAATGTCTCACATCTCTTGCAAAATGAAGCACTGCATTCAAAATATCACAAATACATCTCACAAGCAAACATTTGTCTTACGTTGTAAACACGTTTGCCATAATATTCTATTTTTGGATATATCATAAAGTTATTCAAAGCCTAAAGCTCTTCTTTCATGAGCACCACATTTCTGTTCAAGAATGAAGGTAATTGGCTGAGAGATGTTGAAAAATTCACAGTAAACATGAAAGCAAGATTTAAACCAAACTATTTATTTTTTACTGTAGTATTTGTGGTTGTGAATACAGTATTACGGTATGAAAGAAAAGAAATATATCAAGCATGTGTAGTTGAACAGAAACAGTGCATGTGTTTGAAAAAGGAAATCAATTTACTTCCTGTGTGTTAAATAGAGAATTGTGTTTTGCAAAAAGTTTTTTATGAAATTGAAAACTGAGTCGAAGGCCGAGGATTAGTGTATGGTTTTGCAGATTTGGTGTGTGATTCTGGTGTTTGAGTGTTGGGCTTCAGAAATTGTGTGAAAAGTAAGAATTTTGTGTGTAAGCGGATGAAAAAAACTCAGTTGAGTGCATGAAGTGTCCGACATTTCACACTTAATTCTTAGTGCATAAGTGCACTTTTTCTTTTTGGCATTTTCAGTGTGAACACACTAATCACACTATTTATACTATATAGCGTTGTGCACAGGTATGCACATTTTTTCTGTCTTGTCTGTTTTTTTAATTATTGGAATATTAATATGTGAGTAAAATTGTAAATCAGACTAAAGGGATGATCATGTGCTGATGTCTGAGATTGATTGGAGTTCAAATGCTTCAGTGAGATCAGATAAAATGTCTGTTTATTCACATTTATACTGTAGAAGTTTCATTTGATTAAAAAGGTTTTTCTGATTTTAATTTATACTGAAAGAGTCACTAGTGCTTCATAATTTTTGCATTCATTTGAATGTCCAACATTTAAAAATTATACTTATTTTACGGAATTTTACAAACTAGAATAAACACCCAAAGAGTTGACAAATTAACCTCTCTCTCTCTCTCTCTCTCTCTCTCTCTCTCTCTCTCTGTGTGTGTGTGTGTGTGTGTGTGTGTGTGTGTGTTTTGTTCTTCAGGTCTGGACGTTAACTGCAGTTTTAATCAGTCAGATCCCTGTCATGCAGCTTTAGGAGACAAACTCAGTCTGCTGATGGCGGACACTAGTAAATATAACCTAACGATAAAAAAGAAAATAAGCAGCACAGAAGATGATCCAGTTTGTAAAATAAAAAAAGGCACAATAAAGAAGAATGAATGTGATCTTTATAATAAGAGACCTGAAGTGTCAGTCATTAATGGGACTCTGATAATAAACGGTGTGATCAGAGCAGATTCAGGGACTTACACTTTAAAACTCGATGGCTCAGACGGCACAGAAACATCTAGAGATCTTCAAGTGATTGTTGAAGGTACAGTAACTCTCTCATCAGACTCATTACAATCTCACTCTAAAAACTGCTGGGTTAAATATGGACAAAACCAGGGATTGGGTTGTTTTTACCCAGCCATTTTTTTCAACCAATTTTGGATTTATTTTTTTAGCCAGCAATATATTAATATAGTAAAAGGCATGTTTTTGCTCACCCCCAAATAGGGGCAAATTTGTGGGGTATTTTAAGCTGAAACTTGACCAGACCAGAGACTTATATTACATCTTGTGAAAGAGGGCATAATAGGTGCCCTTTAACCCAACCTGCTGGGTTTGTCCATATTTTACCCAGCTTGGGTTTTTTTAACCCAGCATTTTTATGTTCTCCAAAGATCTCACTCTCATGCAAATCAATGAAAATAATAAAAACTGTGATCAGATTCTGGGACATAATATATATTAGTAATCTATGACTCAGACGGCACAGAAACATCTACATATCTTCATAAAGATGAGACTATTTATAATCTGATACATTAATCAGAGCTGTAGCCACATTAGAGGACATCATGTCACCAGTATATTCAGATAACTGTTTGATCAATATGTGTTAACAGCAGATTTTCATTCTTATTAAAACAATTGTTCGATTCAGTTACTGTGGTTTCTATTATTGTTTCTGTAGTTATGAATGAATGAGGAGCTTCAGTGTTTAACTCTTAATAACCTCATCCTGTGTTTTTCCTTCCATAGCTCCTCCCGTCACTCCGATCGTTCTCGGATGTCTTGCTGTAATTCTCGTAGCTCTGGTCATCACGGCATATTACTTTTACAAGAAGAAGAATCAGATCAAATCAACAAGTCAGTCTTGAGTTCATGATTCTGTGAAATTGCAGCGCTGCTGTATTATTAGATTCATCATTTTATTTGTCCTCGTCTGTAAATCAGTTTAGGTTAAATCATCAGATTTATGAATATATGTAAATATAATGGTAATTAATCTGCAGTTCATACACACACTGTTGTGATTCGTTCACCCAAACATCTGTCATTATTTATTCACTCTTATGTTGCTCCAAACCTGTATGTTGTATTTTATAAAGTAAATAATGACATATTTACATTTATACATGAAAAACTTTATCTTACAAGTATTTTAATAGAAAACAGATGAAAGCAGAAACAGTTTGGAGGCAATTTATTGGTTAGCTTTAAATGAGTGATAGATCATAAATCATTATTTATGTTTTTAAAGATGCTTAATGTCAGTGTTTTCTCAGCAGGTCCAGTGTCAGACGGTCCAGAGCCTGTGAATGAACACGTCAATCAGAAGAACAGAGAAGAAGAACAGAAGGGTTAGTTAAAATGAGCTAGTAAAAATGAGCTTTGATGAGTAAATAACACACAGTTTCAGGAGCTGAATATAATGCATAATGGTTTACAGTAGCAATGTGAAAATGCAAATCTTGCCCTCGTTGTTATAGGATAAACAGTGTCAGTGAATCAAATCAGAGATGCAAACGCTCTACTATAGGAAAGATCACAAGATATCAACTAAAAATATTGTAGGATTTCACAGGTTTATGGAGATTCATGACCTTTTTATTATCATCAGTATGATAAAGATTAGTCTTGATCTAATTTGCAATATTATAGAGCCGAAAATGGCATGAAACTATAAAGTGAAAGATAACATGATAAAAAAGCATCTGTGGCTTTAGTAAAAACACCCTGCCCTAGAGTCACCCAAAGATCAGCAGAAAATTGACCAACAGCAAGTCTAGAAAGGAAGCTGAAAGTTTTTTCTGTGTTGCTGTTGTAACACCATGTGTCACGCATGAGTCACGAAAATGAGATAAAGAATAAAGTCATGATGAGTCCCAGTGTCTGTGTGAGAATAAATAAATATAATCAAGAGTGGAAGTAAATAAAATAAAAAAATATAAAACTTAAAATAAATTAAATGCATTATAAATAAGTATGTAAATAAAACAAATAGTATAAAAGAATTTAAATGCACTATAAATGTCATTGGATGGCTGTAATGATCACACAAAAATGAGAAGTACAAACTAAACAGTCTTTAATAATAAATCCAGTAGATCACCGGAAAGAGAAAACTCAAGAATAACACAACCACTTTACCATAAACAATAATGGACAATGAAACAAAGGAAACGAGGGCTTGAATACCATAATCAAGGTAAAACAGAACAGCTGCAGGAACTAATTAACTACCAGACAGACTAATAATGATCAGGAACACAGGCTAAACGAGAAGACGGAAAACAGAAGCAGAAAACAATGAAGCTAAGAGGCCGTTTACACGACACGTTTTCAATTAAAAACGTATTTTTTAATCTAAAAACTTTTTATGTGTTTTGGCCGATCTTTTACATGGCAACGGCCTAAAAACAAACTTTTGAAAACAGATTTCAAAGTGCAAGTTTTTGAAAACACTGTTTTTATCTCCATGTACACTGCAAAAACGTGAAAAAGTACAACTTTGTTTTGGTAAGCTTTTCTCTTCAAGCATGTGACAAAAAGAGCCGCTCAGATTTCACTCCCCTTGTGATGCAGGAAGGGGATCTTATTACAATATTATAAGAAGAGATTTTGTGAGGGGTTTTTTGTCTGTGTATTTATGTTGCATCAACTATTCAATCATTGCCACAATCCTTTTTTTCTGTTGCTACTGTTATGTCATGTATCTCTGTTTTATATTTAAAATTTTACTATGAAATGCAACTGCATTCATTTCTATTCTTGGACTGGGCAAATGTCTACTGTCCACTTGATTGTGATTTTTGTTCATGATAGTCTCTCCATCAGTGTCGACTCCGGTTTGGACAATGTAAGGCTGAACACTTTCCTCATTTTGGCTGCGTGAGATTCTCCAGCTTTGTTGTTGTTGAGCTGTTAAAGCTCCTCCCTCTTCAGGAGCAGCAGCTCATTTGCATTTAAAGGGACACACACAAAAACGGCGTGTTTTTGCTCACACCCAAATAGAGGCAAATTTGACAAGCTATAATAAATGATCTGTGGGGGATTTTGAGCTGAAACTTCACACACACATTCTGGAGACACCAGAGACTTATATTACATCTTGTGAAAGGGGCGTTATAGGTCACATTTAATCTCCACTAATGTCATTTTTAACCATGTTTGTAGGTGACGTTGTCTTTGGTACTTCATCATTTACACATTAATGCAACAGAAATCTTGTTTATAATCTCATCTGTTCATTATCTGTCGTCTGTGTCTGCAGATGAATATGCCACGATCGACTCTCAGAACAAGAAGAAGAACAAGAAGAAGAACAAGAAGGATGAAGAGGTTCATTACGGAGAAGTGACGTTCACCAACTCAAGCGTTCAACAGCCGCGTCAGACGAAGGAGGACTGTGTTTACTCTGAGGTTCACACACGCTAATGAGAAACTGCTTCAAAACCCACAGACTGTGAGTCTGAATGTGTCATGAAAACACAACGCCCCGGGTTTGAGCTGCTTATGATGCAACGCTGAGGTTATTGTGTATTTCTTTCCTGTGTGGGAGGAGAAAAGACTAAAGGGAGTGTCTGATGCAACCAGAACAGAAATATAACCGGACAAACTCTGACTGATGTGAACTTGTGCTAAATAAATAATCAATAATTGTTCTTTATATTTATCTTTGTCAATCAATGCAATTAAAATAAACACACGTGTTTCCTGCACTCTTGTTCTTCTGTTTCCTTCACTTTGTCTCCATCCAGTGAACAACAAAACATCACAAGAAACAGAAACTGATCCAGTGTCAGTTCTGAAGCGCTGTGTGTTTCATGTGTTTCAGCGAGAGAAAATTTGAGGATTTACTGACCGCTGAACAACAAGGATGAACGATCATAACAAGAGCTGAAGCAGAAGATCACCTAGTTGTGTTTTAGTGTCTGCTGGTAGATTTGATCAGCTGACTCGTCACTACACTGTTAAGAGCTCATTAAAGCTGTGACATCATAGAACAGCAATTATTTACATGTAACACATGTTAAATCTAACACGCCAGATGAAAGGGCTTTCAGTCAAATGTTACAAAAGTTTCAAAATAGGAGACAGCAGAGATAACATGAACAAAGACTGAAAGCTGCTGTTACTATGGCAACAGACTGAAGTGTGCTGATGGAGACCTCGTGTGGTGAACTCGAGTAATGACAGAGATTCGGTACAAATGAAGGTTGTTTATCAGGAAAAAAAATTTTTTTTAAAAACTGCAGTAATTAGGTGGTTGTTAATATAAATGTAATTTTTAACTCAATGCTTTCATGCTTTCAATCACTCAGAAATGTTTCACGCAGGGCCAGATTTACCTCATATCTGTGGGTTTCAAAGTGCAAGTTTTTGAAAACGATACTCTCTCTCTCTCTCTCTCTCTCTCTCTCTCTCTCTCTCTCTCTTTAGTGTACATACTCAAAGTTACAAGTTTAGGTTTTAGCAAATATACACACTTAAAACACCTCAATGAATGTATTGTGTAATATTTTAGTTCATGGTGAAGTGTGTGTGTGTGTGTGTGTGAAATTTTATTAGTAACACTTTACGATAAGGTTTCATTTGTTAACCTTAATGTATTAACTAACATGAATTAACAATGAGTAATAACGTTAGTTATTAAAGGTGCCAAGTATAGTATTTATTTGGATGTTTACATTTGATTCTGAATGAGTTTGATAGTGCTCTGTGGCTAAAGCTAACATTACACACTGTTGGAGAGATTTATAAAGAATGAAGTTGTGTTTATGAATTATACAGACTGCAAGTGTTTAAAAATGAAAATAACGATATCATGGATCATGTCAGTTATTATTGCTCCATCTTGCCATTTTTTATTTAGCTGGCATATGCAAATATTGGGGGCGTACATATTAATGATCCTGACTGTTACGTAACAGTCGGTGTTATATTGAGATTCGCCTGTTCTTCGGAGGTCTTTTAAACAAATGAGATTTATATAAGAAAGAGGAAACAATGGAGTTTGAGACTCACTGTATGTCATTTCCATGTACTGAACTCTTGTTATTCAACTATGCCGAGGTAAATTCAATTTTTGATTCTAGGGCACCTTTAAAAATACTGTTCGTTGTTTGCTCATCTTAGTTCACAGTGCATAAACTAATGTTAACAAATAAAAAAAAAAATATTTTAATAATGTATTAGTAATTGTTGAATAATTTACATGAACTAAGATTAATAATTGCTGTAGAAGTATTGTTTGTTCTTAGTTCATGTTTACAAAAGTATCTGACTAATGTTAACTAATGAAACCTTATTGTAAAGTGTTAAATATCTGCTCTTGATCTTTCAGTTTTGTGTTTTTTTTGCTCTCTGATTTTGAACTTCTGCTTGAATTTGCAGTTCCCTTTCGATACTTCACTCGTACTGCGTATGGGGAAAAGTCTCCCTTTTTCTCCGTTACTGAAGCCTTTTTCAATAACGCAGTGTAACTGCATCGTCATTGGTTCACTCATAGACAAGTCGTTGAACCAATGACGGCGCGGCATAGCTACGCGACCTATGGCGAGAGAGCGCGTGAACTTTCCCACCGAAATGGGCGGGGTAAGGGGCTATATAAGCAGGCGTTTCGCCATAGGATTTCAGTCCTTTCTCCTTCAGCGACGACAACGCATCTCCTCGCTGATCTCCGCCTGAAGCCTGAGGAAGCTCGCCGCCTTCGAGAAGCTCCCGCCGCCGTCTGAAGAGGCCCCGCAGCGGATCCAGCTGAACTCGCCGGTTGGAGACAGCGCCGGCGCCCTCCCTGACTGCCGCCATGAGCGCCGTCCTCGAGACGCCCGCCTCCCACTCCCGCTTCCGGCCGCCTTCTCAGCGTGTCTCCTGCCGCCATCCGGTGCGCCCCTTGAGAGCTTTCCCACGGCTTATTGCCGCTCTAAAAGAGCGTTTCCTCAGCGGTTCTACCGCTCTAAAAGAGCTTCCGCGGCCCTCGCCACTCTAAAAGAGCCCCCCAATCGTCGTTATAACGGCGGCGGCGTGTCTGCAAATGGCGCCCCACTCTTGTGGCACGTGCAGAGCCCCTCTGCACGATGATGACGGACACAGCGAGTGTGTCGCGTGCCTGGGCAAGTCCCACGCCGACGGCGGCGCTCGCTGGAGCCTCATGCCCGCACTGCGAGAGCATGAGCCTCGGTTCTCTGCGCTCGCGGGTCGCCTTCTACACTGAAGGCGATCTCGCCGCTCACGCCCTCCCGTCTCCCTCCTCCCGCGAGCCGGCCAGGAAGAGACAGCGGGTTAGAGCGACTCAGCGCCCGGAGTTGTGTGAGCTCACGTCGGCCCAGCCCCCGTGTGCCTCGCCTTCTCCCCCGAGAGAACATTCTCCCGTCATGTTCTCCCGACCAGAGCAGCGTCCCTCTGCAGATGCGAGCGACCTTGTCTCGTTTGGAGGATCTGATGAAGAGCCGGATGACTCCATGTCTCTTGCGGCTTCTGAAGCAGAAGGATGGGCTGGCGAGCCGGACGAACCTGCTCCCCCGCCTCCTCTGGAGCCCATTGATCACGGCCAGGGTATGGATACCGAGCTCTTCCGCATCCTATCCAGAGCAGTGGAAGAGCCAAACCTCGACTGGGCCCCTCCGGAGGAGCCATCGCGTAGCCGCCTGGATGAATGGTTCCTGCCAGGCCGCCGCCAAGCCCCTCGCCAGCGTTCTGCTCCATTTCTTCCTGAGGTGCACGAGGAGCTTACGAAGTCGTGGCGCGCTCCGTACTCCGCCCGCCTCCACACAACACACCGTTCTGCCCTCACTGCTGTCGACGGCGCAGAAGAGAAGGGCTATGAGCATTTTCCGCCCCTGGATGAAGCGGTGGCAGCTCACCTCTGTCCTCCCGCGGCTGTGGGATGGAAGACCAAAAGAGCCCTGCCTTCCAAGCCCTGCAGAACCACCTCTACTCTGGCTGGAAGAGCCTACACCTCTGCAGGCCAAGCTGCTTCGGCGCTTCACACCATGCCGATCTTCCAGGTGTTCCAGGCCAAACTCCTCCGCTCACTGGACGAGTCCGGCATTTATGAACCTGCCTTCAAGGATCTCCGCAGCGCCACCGATCTAGCCCTGCGGGCCACGAAGGCCACTGCCCAGGCCATCGGTCATTCCATGGCCAGCCTGGTTGTGCTTGAGCGCCATCTTTGGCATCAAGCAGCGCAGCCTAAGGAGCATCGTCAGCGCCCTCGCCCTGCTAAGCGCCAATCCTCCTTCCCGAGACGCCAGGGACCCTGGCCCAAGATTGTGCTGGACCCGGTGACTCCGAAGACGTCCTGATCCAGCAGGAAGGAAGAGGGTTGGGGAATGTCCCGTTGCGACCGGACCACCCCAAAAGCTCCCTCGTGCAGTCTCCCCTCTGCCTTGTTTAATTCCGGGCGTGGGAGAAATGCTCTGTGTTGTAGCTGGGCCCACACATGTTGCGCCCAAACAAAACGCAGTTTTCATGGCGAACATGGCGCCCTGGCGATACAGCAGCACGCGGCTTCCTTCAAGAACAAAGCCTATCTTCCTCTGAAGCTCTTCCAGAGAATCTTAGGGCTGATTGCTTCCGCCTCCCCAGTTCTGCAGCTCGGCCTTCTTCGGATGCGGCCGCTACCGTTCTGGCTGAAATCCCGGGTCCCCCCACATGCCTGGCGGCACGGCCGCTTATGTCTCAAGGTCAATTGGGCCTGTCTTTTAGCCCTGAAACCTTGGATGAACCCTGCTTGGTTCAGTCTTGGGATACCCCTACAGGCGGTGTCACGAAGGACGGTGCTCTCGACGGACGCATCCAACTCAGGTTGGGGGGCTCTGTGCGAGGGCAAACCGGCCCTCGGCTCGTGGTCCCACGAAGAAAGCCATCTCCATATCAACTGCCTCGAAATGTTGGCAGTGATGAAAGCCCTGCAAGCGTTCCAGGTTCACTTGACGGGACGCCACGTCTTAGTCCAATCGGACAGCATGACTGTGGTGTCATACATAAATCACCAGGGCGGTCTATGCGCTCTGGCGAAACGTCTTCTGGAATGGGCAATACCAAGGCTTCGGTCGCTCAGGGCGACTCATATACCTGGCAAAACCAACCTGGGTGCAGATATGCTGTGACGGAGCAACGTCCCCTCAGACAAGTGGATGCTCCATCCCCAGATGGTTCTCAAGATTTGGGAGCTCTTCGGGAGAGCAGAGATAGACCTCTTCGCCTCAAAAGACAACTCTCATTGCCCAACATATTTCTCAAAGGAAGTCGATGCGCTGGCCCACACCTGGCCCAGCACACTCCTTTACGCATTTCCCCTGATCGCACTGATCCCGCAAGTCATCAGGCGAGTCAGGGAAGACAGACACAGAGTCCTTCTAGTGGCCCTGCTCTGGAGGAGCCAGACTTGGTCCTCAGAGCTGTTCAGGCTCTCCACGAGAGCCCCATGGCCCATTCCCCTGAGGCGGGACCTCCTCTCTCAGGCGAACAGAACAATCTGGCACCCCCAGCCAGAGCTCTGGGCTCTACACCTCTGGTCCCTCGATGGGAGCTGACTGACCTTCCCATGGACGTACTAGAGACCATATCTCAGGCGAGAGCCCCGTCCACGAGACGCCTCTACGCCCAGAAATGGTCGGTCTTTGTTGATTGGTGTTCCACACGCAACATAGACCCCGTGGGGTGTGACGTATCTCCGATACTGTCCTTCCTGCAAGAGCGTTTGGATCTGGGGCGCGCCCATTCAACGCTCAAAGTATACGTAGCAGCCATCTCAGCGTTTCATGCTCCTATCGCTGGCCAATCAGTGGGTCGAAACAACCTTGTGGTTCGTTTCTTAAGGGGTTCTAGGCGATTAAATCCTCCTCGTCCCCTTACTGTTCCCACCTGGGACCTTTCTTTGGTCCTTAGGGCTCTCAAAGCAAACCACTTCGAGCCGCTGAGTTCAGCTGACCTCAGGCCTTTAACCCTTAAAACCGCTCTGCTACTTGCACTAGCATCGGTCAAGCGTGTTGGCGATTTGCAGGCCCTCTCTGTGAGCCCTGCGTGCCTCGAATTTGGGCCTAATGACTCTAAGGTCGTACTGAAACCTAGGCATGGCTACGTCCCCAAGGTGCTCTCTACTCCGTTTAGAGCTCAGGTCATTTCGCTCTCTGCTCTTCCTCCCTCCGCGGATGAACAGGAGCTGGAGTTACTCTGCCCTGTCAGGGCATTGAGGACCTATGTAGAGCGATCACAGCCTTTCAGGCAGTCAGATCAGCTCTTTGTCTGTTTTGGTGGCCGCACCAAAGGGTCTTCGGTCTCAAAGCAACGTCTCTCGCGTTGGATAGTCGACGCCATTAATCTGTGTTACTCCTCCCTGGACATTGAATGCCCCTTAGGAGTTAGGGCCCATTCCACTAGAGGAATGGCTTCCTTCTGGACCTGGTCTAATGGAGTTTCCATTAAAGACATCTGTGAGGCGGCCGGCTGGTCCTCGTCGTCCACTTTTGTCAGATTTTATCATCTGGACGTTCCGGCCTTACAAGCCCGGGTCCTCTTGGTGTAACCAGGCGGCCTCTTCGAGTTCCGCCTCTCACCGATCAGGAGTTATCTCCTCTTGTAGTGTAACAAGGGTTTACGACGGCTTTGCCTTCTTACTTGCTCTCTTGGTCCCCTCTCTGTGTCCAAAACAAGTTATGTCGTTCCCTGCCGTGGCACGGCGCGGTTGAATTTGTTCCCCATACGCAGTATGAGTGAAGTATCGAAAGGGAACGTACTCGGTTACTAACGGTTCCCTGAGATACGGAACGAGTACTGCGTTACTTGCCGTGCCACGAGGCTGCGGCTTCAGTGTCGTCGCTTTAGTCGATTGGCCTGAAATCCTATGGCAAAACGCCTGCTTATATAGCCCCTAACCCCGCCCATTTCATCGGGAAAGTTCGCGCACTCTCTCGCCATAGGTCGCGCAGCTATGCCGCGCCGTCATTGGTTCAACGACTTGTCTATGAGTGAACCAATGACGATGCAGTTACACTGCGTTATTGAAAAAGGCTTCAGTAACGGTGAAAAAGGGAGACTTTTCCCCATACGCAGTACTCGTTCCGTATCTCAGGGAACCGAGGTTACGTTAGTAACCGAGTACGTTTTTTAGATGACTTTTAACATGTTTTGCCACATTCGTGCATTTTTCTTCACAAGATCTCTGTCATTATAGAATATTGCTCAACACATCGTTCTTTAAGAATTGTAAATGGAGTCTGTGTTGAAATGTTTACTTTGGAATTGATTTCAGTGAAAATAAAATTATTTTAAATTAAACTGGTTTTGCAGTCAAAAAACGCAACTCGTTGGATCTTAAGTTTAATATAGACCTAGTCAATTTTTTTGTTTTATTTCAGAAAGCACACATGAATTAAATTTAAACAAGTTTGCAATATAAATGACATTAAAATGAACTCGGTATTGAGTTAAATGAAATCAATTAAAAATAATTAAACTGTTTTTGAAGTCAAAAGCTGCACGCTTGTTTGATTTTTTTTTTAAAGCTGTTTAAATTAATATAGTAATTTTTTTATTTTAATTCACAGAAATCACACATTAATCATATTTAAACATATTTGGAATTTTGCAATATAAAAAACTAATTTAAATAGTAGATGATCAAATTAACTTTAGTAAATGAATCCAGCTGTAACTCTTGTTTCCTCCTGCAGATGTCACTAGTAACCAGGAAAGTTTCTCATCTTTGACTCTTACACTCAAACATTACATTATAGACTTACATTATTCCTGTGTTTATTTTTATAAAGTTTATTTGACACAGGGGTGTCCAGTCCTGCTCCTGAGGGCCGCTGTCCTGCAAAGTTTAGCTCCAACCCAACTTAATAATATAATTTTATATTATAATTTAATATAAAATTAAATTATATAAGTACAATCAGTACTCTTAAGTACATTAAAAATGAAGTACTTTTGTATTTTCACTTTATAAATATTTTATTATATGTATCTGTGCTTTTACTCAAGTACTTGATTTGTACTTCATCCACTGACAAATCATGACAGATGTTTTTAGTAAATGGTTTGTTTGTCAGTAATGGTTTCTACTCAAAGTTATTTTAATTGCGGTCGATCCTCAGTGATCCTGCAGTTACAAAAGCAACCAGGGGGATGAAAACAGCTTATTAACATAATAACATCTTTATGAAAGTTAAAAATTGCAGAAGCATTAGTCGATGGAAAGTTCCCACCATTATTTTGTTGTTCTTGTGCATGACGTTCATCCTCAAACTTCTGCAGTAAATGATGTGAACTTCCTCTTCTCTCAGGAAGTTTGCAATAGTCTGAATATACAGTGAGCACAGATGAGTGTCAGCAGATCTTGATTGCGTGACTGAAGCAGCATCTTCTCTCTTCTGCTGGATTATTGGGCTCTTCTGGACTCTAGAGAAATGAAGCTCATCTTTGGACTGATGCTGCTGAAAACTGCTGCATGTGAGTCCACTTTCAGATCAAACTCATCTAATGATGAGATCGTGTTCTGCTGCTTCCGCTCTCTCTCTCTCTCTCTCTCTCTCTCTCTCTCTGTCTACCCACTCTGTTCATCTCTCTTTCCCCAATGTTCTCTGTTTTCTATAAGTTCATATGCACTAAACTAAACTTAATTTACTGTGTTTATCCAATTGATTTGTCCAATGTATTTGAATGAAAACAATTAAAAAATATATCCTAACTTCTTGAAGTAAGTTAAACTCAAAAATGTCCATGCATGCAAAAAAAAAAAAAAAAAATCAGAATCAGAATCAGAAAGAGCTTTATTGCCAGGTATGTTGTTTACACATACTAGGAATTTGTTTTAGTGACAGAAGCTCCACAGTGCAACAGAGTAACAGTGACAAGACAAGACACATAATAAAAAGAATAAAATAATACACATTTACAAGATAGACAAAGTGCAAAAAAAGCAAAAAACAATATATATTATAGACAATTGTATGTACAGTTATGATGTGTGCAAATTTGAAATATAAATAAGCATTTTAAGTAAATAAAGTGTAACCGTGTTGTGTGTTCCGTGTTTGTCAAGTGTTCATGAGATGGATTATATATATGTTTGTGTAATATTCAAATCCTGATGATAGAGATGTGTGTGTGTGTGTGTGTTTTGTTCTTCAGGTGTGGAGCAGAACTGCTGGTTTAATCAGGGAAGTCCGTGTCATGCAGCACTCGGAGACAAACTCAATCTGCTGATGATGGTGCCGGATATCAGTAAATATGAGCTGAAGATACAAAAGAGTATGAGCAGCAGAGAAAAAGATCCATTTTGTAGAGTAAGGAATAACACAATGAAGAAGAATCAATGTGATCTTTTTAATAACAGATCTGAAGTGTCAGTCATTAATGGGATTCTGATAATAAACGGTGTGATCAGAGCAGATTCAGGGAATTACACTTTAAGACTCGAAGACTCAGACGGTAGTGAAACATCTACAGATCTTCAAGTGATTGTTGAAGGTACAGTAACTCTCATCAGACTCATTACAATCTCTTTTTCTTTTCTTTTCTTTTTTTTTTTGCTTTTAGCAAACTTAATTTACTGTTTATACAATTGATTTGTCCAATATATTTGAATGAACAACTTTTTTAAAAAGCTTATGCATGTAAAAAAAAATAAGCAAAATATAATGAGTTGAGATTTTCAGTGTATATGCAACTGCTCAAAGTTACAAATTTCGTTCTAGAAAATATACACACTTAAAACACATCGGAAAATCAATCAAAAATCTATTTCAATTATGCTATAAAATTCTATGAATGTTTGAATAATATTTTAATTCATGATGAGGTGTGTGTGTGTGTGTGTGTGTGTGTGTGTGTGTGTGTGTGTGTGTGTGTGTGTGTGTGTGTGTGTGTGTTTGTGGGTTTGTTCTTCAGGTCTGGAGTTTAACTGCAGGTTTAATCAGTCAGATCCCTGTTATGCAGCTCTGGGACACAAACTCGATCTGCTGATGGTGGACACTAGTAGATATGACCTGAAGATACACAAGATAATGAGCAGCACAGAAGAAGATCCAGTTTGTACAATAAAAAAGGCACAATAAAGAGGAGTGGATGTGATCTTTTTAATAACAGATCTGAAGTGTCAGTCATTAATGGGACTCTGATAATAAACGGTGTGATCAGAGCAGATTCAGGGACTTACAGATTATATCTCGAAGACTCATACAGCAGAGAAACATATAAATATCTTCAAGTGATTGTTGAAGGTACAGTAACTCTCTCATCAGACTCATTACAATCTCATGTTGTCCAAAGATCTCACTCTCATGTAAATCAATCAGATGAATCTCCGTGAAGGTTTTATTCATGTAACACACAGTAAACACACTACATACTCCAGGAATATATGAGTAGTGTGGAAGGATGGCATTCTGCTGTGTTTGTCATGTGACTGTCATGTGTCCCTCCCTCCAGCTCCTATTGGCTCAGTGGAAGTGTCAATCATCTGCTCCTCCAGTGGGGTGATGAGGGCGTCCTGCTCCTCTGATGGAGATCCGCTCCTCTTCAGCTGGACTCTGAATGGAGATCCACTGATGGATGGAAACATCATTGATCTGGATGAGGGAACTGATGGAAACATCAGCTGCAGCGTGAAGAACCACGTCAGTCACCAACAGAAGACCGTTAGTGTAAAACACTGTCCTGGTGAGATGATTTCTGTTCATCTACAGATATCAACAACCCAATATAGTTTATCTAATTGATTGATTGATTGGTTGATTGATTCTGTCTGTGTTGTTTTCAGCGTCTCTGGTGTTTGTTCTGGTCTGGTGTTTTCAGATGATGCTTCTGTTGGGTCTGTTAGGAGGTTTTCACATCTACATGAGACACACGTCAGGTCAGAGACATTTATCATCATCATTATGGATTTGACATGCAGATATTAAGAGTGTGAAGATGATGATGATGAGAATCTGATGCTTTTAGGAAAGAAACAGGAAGATCAACAAGTGAGAATGAGCAGATTTAGAGAAGGACATGAACACACAGCAGAAGATTGAGGAGAGCAGCAGCAGATCTCATCACATCTATGAGAAATCACTTCAGAACGGCCAAGACTTTCACATCCATCCAACATTTATTTTACACATCTGGAGTATTTATTTACTTCACGACACAAGATCTTCACAAGATAAACACATTGTTCTTTAAGAATTGTAAATGAAATACATTGTTTTTCGTTGTCAATCAATGCAATTAAAACACACACGTGTTTCCTGCACTCTTGTTCTTCTGTTTCCTTCACTTTGTCTCCACCCAGTGAACAACAAAACATCACAAGAAACAGAAACTGATCCAGTGTCAGTTCTGAAGCGCTGAAGGAATTCTGAAGGAATTATTTACATGTAACGAATGTTAAATCTAACACGCCAGATGAAAGGGCTTTCAGTCAAATGTTACAAAAGTCTCAAAATAGGAGACAGCAGAGATAACATGAACAAAGACTGAAAGCTGCTGTTACTATGGCAACAGACTAAAGTGTGCTGATGGAGACCTCGTGTGGTGAACTTGAGTAATGACAGAGATTCGGTACAAATGAAGGTTGTTTATCAGAAAAAAATGTTTTTAAAAACTGCAGTAATTAGGTGATTGTTAATATAAATGTAATTTTTAACTCAATGCTTTCATGCTTTCAATCACTCAGAAATGTTTCACGCAGGGCCAGATTTACCTCATATCTGTGGGTTTCAAAGTGCAAGTTTTTGAAAACGATACTCTCTCTCTCTCTCTCTCTCTCTCTCTCTTTAGTGTACATACTCAAAGTTACAAGTTTAGGTTTTAGCAAATATACACACTTAAAACATCTCAATGAATGTATTGTATAATATTTTAATCCATGGTGAGATGTGTGTGTGTGTGTGTGTACGAAATTTTATTAATAACACTTTACATTTACATTTGTTAACCTTAATGTATTAACTAACATGAACTAACAATGAGTAACACATTTGATACATTATTAATTCATCTTTGGATTTGGTGAGGATTTGGTGCGACAGTTTGTAAATTGGACATGAACGCAAACCCCCTTGTGATTTATGTGGGCGACCACCGATGTGTTGTCTGACCGGACAACAACATGTTGGCCCCTGAGGTCTGGGAGAAAATTCCTGAGAGCCAGAAAAACAGCCATCATCTCCAGGCAGTTGATGCGCAAGGAGAGGTGGTGTTCGCTCCACAGACCTTGAGTCGAGCCTCCGTCTAGAATCGCACCCCAACCCGTGAGGGAAGCATCTGTCGTTAGCATCTTGCGATGACAAGGAGCTCCCAACACCGGCCCTTGGGATAGGAACCAGGGTTTCTTCCACATGGCCAAGGCACGTAAGCATCGTTGTTCTCTGGGTTGGAGAAAGCACACTCTTCTTGGCGTTTAACCTTAACCCCGACATGTGAGTGAGAACATCTCGATGCCGAGCCGCTAACTGTTGCGATTGGTCTAATATTAACCAATCATCGATGTGGTTCAGAATGCGAATGCCTTGTAGACGAAGTGGTGCCAAAGCTGCATCCATGCACTTTGTGAATGTGCGGGGTGATAACGCTAGGCTGAATGGAAGAACCCGATATTGGTAAGCTTTGCCCCCGAAAAACTTCCTGTGATGCAGAAGGATGGAGATATGGAAGTATGCTTCGATTGTGACAAACCAGTCCTCGGACCTCACTGGGGACCGCTGCGCCCTAAAGCACACGAGGCGGCAGGGTTGGCAGAACAGCCCCCTGAGGGCACCGAAGAGAACTGGGCACCGTATGATGAGGTGTAAACCACTTCTCTTCGGAGGGGGCTGCCCTCAGGGTCCTGACACTGGGGGCGCAAGCGGGGCGTCCATAAGGTAGTTCTTGTCCTTGTCTTCAATGGAGCTCAAATTCAACCATAGATGCCTTTCCATAGCCACCAGGGCTGCCATGAGCTACGTCGGGAGTAATTTCCCCGCCCTCATCACTATCGCATGGTCTGAGCACTATGCACCCGATAGGAGGCTGGTTTCTTCCAGGATCTCGACACCACCAGTTTGCTTTTCGGACAAACATCCTGCCTCTCTGCTGGCCATTCGAGATTTAACTCCCTGAGGTCTGAAAACGCGTCGGCGCGTTTTGTAGGATTTTTTTCACATTGCAGCAAAACAGACTTAAATTACTCCGTCATTTCTTGTCACAGAGACATAAGTAATATATCAATTGAAACTATAGAATGTCTTCTTTTATTTGTGTACACTCAGAGTAAAAACACAATGTTGTGCTTTTTGTAAAATAAAGAAAACTAACATGATGCGTGATCTCTCGTCTCCCTCTGAACTAAGACCAATCTGATAGTTCTTAGAAAATGAACTGTAACTTAGTGAATACTAATGACAAAAAAAATGACACTTACGTCTAAAAAAACGTTGAAATGTCAGGTTTTAAATCGTGTAAGTCAAATCGAAAACAAACATTCTGTGTTTATGTAATCTGTATGAAAAGAGAGCCATGTCAGAAGTCTGTGATTCAGCTCATTATCCGCTAATGCGGCCACGGCCACAGAGCCAGCGCTATTCAGATGCAAATTCAGCTAATACATGCATTCATCGTCTCAATCGTGTATTTATTGTCTTGAAAAGTGTTTATTTGGATAGTAAAGCCGTGGTTAGCGATCTCTAGAAGACATGCCGTTAGTTCCTGGTTCCTTTTCTTCCTTATATGAATTTGTGGCCTAAAGGTGTACAGAGAGCGCCCTCCGGCTGCAAGTATGAATTAAAAACAACATTCCTAATATGTCCTCTTCTTCAATAGAATAATTTGTGGACTAAAAGTGCACAGAGCGCCCTCCGGCTGCAAGTATGAATTGAAAACACAGTATCCAGCACTCATATTGATGACAATAAATATTACTTCTAAGTATAGAAATTTGACATAAATATATAAGAATCCATCAGTATTTCTCCAAATGTGCATGCTTTTAAGCTAAAAGCCTATATGAAATGCCACAGAGGTAACATAGTTGTTCAGACACTTTGCATCACAGAAATACATTATATTTTAAAGAATATAATAGAATTAAATTGTAATAATATTTCACAGTATTGCTATTTATGATGAGCTGAGACATTATTACAGATGGTTTTTTCAAAGTTTTTTTCATTTTTATTTATTTTAGTTATTTATTTATTTATTTTTTACCCGGAGGTAACGAGTCTTACTGCAGGCCCAGGGTTGGGCGTTGTCCACACTTGTGGTCCAGGAGCTTCACAGCCCTTACTTCATCGCACCCAAGAAAGGAGGTGGACTGAGACCGATCTTAGATCTGCGAGTTCTGAATCAGGCCTGTACAGGCTCCCATTCAAGATTCTCACTCAGAAACACATTTCCAACATCAAGATGGTTTGAAGAGATAGACCTTCAAAGCCATTTCTTCAGTTTGTCTCCGAGGGACAAACCATTTTAAAAATGTTATGCATAGTCCTATCACGCCTGTTTTATATTGTTTGTCAGCACACATTACATATTATGTATCTGCATCCACTAATCTTCCACACTGACTAGTGCTGGCTATTTGACAATTCATAATCATTAATAATTATTTTGATCAATAGGATTATATAAAATATATAATAAAAAATTAATTATATAAGTAGCCTATATAAAATTACATTCAGTACTTTTTACTGAAGTACATTAACTTTTGTACTTTTACTTGAGTAATATTTTATTATATGTATCTGTACTTTTACTAAATACTTGATTTGTGCTTCATCCACTGACAAATCGTGATATAAGTTTTATTTAGTAAATGGTTTGTTTGTTTGTCAGTAATAGTTTCTACTCAAAGTTATTTTAATTGCGGTCGATCCTCAGTGATGCTGCAGTTACAAAAGCAACTAGTGTGATAAAAACAGTTTATTAACAATAATATCTTGATGAATGTTAAAAATTGCAGAAGCATTAGTCGATGGAAAGAGAAACATAAGTGTTATTTTTGTGTTCTTGTGCATGGCGTTCATCCCCAAACCTGTGAACTTCCTCTTCTCTCAGGAAGTGGGCAGTATTCTTAATATATCATGAGCACAGATGAGTGTCAGCAGATCTTCTGTCAGAGTAAGAAGTGATTGTGTGACTGAAGCAGCATCTTCTCTCTTCTGCTGGATTATTGGGCTCTTCTGGACTCTAGAGAAATGAAGCTCATCTTTGGACTGATGCTGCTGAAAACTGCTGCATGTGAGTCCACTTTCAGATCAAACTCAGCTAATGATGAGATCGTGTTCTGCTGCTTCCGCTCTCTCTCTCTCTCTCTCTCTCTCTCTGTCTGTCCATCTCTGTCTGTTTATCTAGTGGTTCTCCACTTGCATACGGCCCGTCACGAATGTAAATGCGGCCTGTGATATGCCGACCACAATTTAAAAAAAATTAAAGCATTACAATTTAGTTTTGTTTTTAAATTTAAATTAAAGTGAATTACACAAAAATAAATGAGCTATAATGCTTTATTTGTCACAAAAAAGACAGCTCAAAATGGTCAAATTTGTTATTAGAGGAGAAAAACTTAATGTGGAACTTACAATGAAGGAACACAGAAGAGTCACAGAATCAGCAGCAAAGGAAAGAAGAATCAGTCTAATAGGTGCTTAAACTTCATTGGCCGATGGCGGCCATGTTTTTTTTTAGTTACGCCAATGTCTTCAATGACTGTCATGCCCCCCTTGGACCAAGACACTGCATGCCAAATTTCAATCAATCGGACTAACGGTTGTATAGTTACAGCTGTTTTCATGTGTTTTTTTTTTTTTCAAATTGCAGCGCCACCTAATATCTAATCGACGCAATTTTTTTTATCGTGACCAAAGATTGAACCCATACACACGTGAACCGAGTTTGGTGCAAATATCTCATTTCGTTCTTGAGTTATTGCCAGTTTAGTAAAAGTGGCTCCGCCCTCATCGTACGTTCTGCGCCCCTTAGAGACCGTGAATCTAAATTTCAACTTTATTTTTGATAATTATTGATATTCAGACACCAGAGAACATTGCATTGGTTTGGTTCCGATCGGGCGAAAAACCTAGGACTAGTTTGCAAAAGCTGGTTTTTCAAAAAAAAAATTAAAAATACCTGAAAATTTAGCCAGGGTGACGAGCGAATCTGAGACATGCATTTTGGATTCCAACGATATAAGATACTTGAGCCTGGGCCTCACGGTTCAGGGGTTATGGGCCATTTCGTACTTTTGACTGCTGTAGCGCCCCCGTCAGGCCGATCGGGGCAAGTCTTGGTGACGTTGTAGGCGCTTGAACAACTAATAAGCTTATTTGCCGTACTGTCCAAGCAGATCAAAGGCTCCGAGCTTGGACTTTAAAGCAAGCAATACAGCAATTTTTACACAATAGTTGAGTTAAATAAAACTACCCAGCAGGTTGGGCAAACATTTAACCCAACCACTGGGTTAAAACAACCCAATTGCTGGGTTTGTCCATTTTCGACCCAACTTGGGTTGTTTTTAACCAAGAATTCATGTATGTTGACTGTTGGACATTTAGCAGACAAATTAAATAGTGAGAGTCGAAAATCGTCATTTAAGAGAGTTTATTATTATTATTATTATTTCTAAAATATAAAAGTGCAAACACCCAGAGCTGATAAAACAAACCTTTGTGTTGTAACAGTACATTTTTCAAAAGAAATTTTAGTTTTCAGTGATCTGGTAATAGATGTGTCTTAAATGACACTATCTTAAGATTTCAAAAGGGTTTTTTTTTTCACAATAATGCCATTGAAGAACCATTTTTTTGGTTTAGTGGTCAGTTCTCAGCATTTGGATGATTCATAACATTTATGAAATAGAGAACATAGTCTAAGTGCCTCACTCTTAAAAATAAAGGTTGTTTATTGGCATCGATGGTTCTTTTACTTGTACATAATTAAAGCCGTGATAGGGATGAAGTGTCCAACATTTCACACTTAAATATTTCAGTTAAATTAGTGCATAATAATAAGTGCACTTTATTCTTTTGGAATTTTCAGTGTGAAAACACTAATCACTTTATACTAAAAAATGCTGTAGAATTGTGTTTAAGTTTGCACATTCTTTCTGTCTCAAAAGTGTAAATCAGATTGTCTTCTTATGATCAGAGTTCAGATGTTTCAGTGAGATCAGATCAAGTGTCAGTTTATTCACATTCATACTGTGGAAGTTTAATTTGGTGGAAACATTTGTGTCTATGTTTTTGTGATTTTAATTTATGCTGAAAGAGTCATGAGTACTTCATGATTTTGCATTTATTTGAATGTCCAACATTTAAAACAGATGAAACTAGAAGAAACACCCAGAGAGCTGACAAATAAACGTGTGTGTGTGTGTGTGTTTTGTTCTTCAGGTCTGGAGTTTAACTGCAGTTTTCATCAGTCAGATCCCTGTTACGCAGCTCTGGGACACAAACTCAATCTGAGGATGCTGGAGGTGATTAAATATACCCTGAAGATACAAAAGATAATAACCAGCACAGAAAAAGATCCAGTTTGTAGAGTAACGAATAACAGAATAAAAGAGAATGAATGTGATCTTTTTAATAACAGACCTGAAGTGTCAGTCAATAATGGGATTCTGATAATAAACGGTGTGATCAGAGCAGATTCAGGGACTTACAGATTAGAAATCAATCTCCGAAACAGCACAGACACTGCAGATCTTCAAGTGATTGTTGAAGGTACAGTAACTCTCATCAGACTCATTACAATCTCATGTTCTCCAAAGATCTCACTCTCATGCAAATGGATGCTAATTACACAAAAAATAACAGATGGATGATTTCAAGACACTGAAACATCTATATTTTCATAAAGACATTCTCATCAGAATAAACTGATACTATAATCAGAGACGTAACAACCATATGGCATGCCAACCCCAATATATTACGATAATTGTTTGATCAATATGTGTTAAAGGGACAGTTCACCCAAATATGAACACTCTGTCATCATTTACTCAACCTCAAGTTGTTCCAAACCTGTACGAATTTTTGTAATCAAAAGAATATTTCTAAGCAAACAATTGATGTGCCCCATTGACTTCCATATATTTTTTCCCATACTGTGGAAGTCAATGGGGACCAGCAGCCAATTGTTTTTTGGAGAACTACATTTCTAGCAGAAAGACTCAGGGAGGTAAGATAACATGACAACCATATTTATTAACAATCAGCAAGCAAAATGTTGTAAGAAAGTTATTTGGCGTAGGCCCCGTCCGTAGCTCAGATCCTTAAGGGTTGTGGACTCTGCATTTCCTGCCTGAAGATGAAGGCAGGGGCATAGCCGACCCCCGGGAGGTATGGACAGGGACCATCCTGGTGGTGGTGGGGAGGATGGAGGTGAAGGTTTTCATCAGCATCTGCAGACTCAAACATGTGTCAGCAATCTTATATACTCCAAGTGCAAGATAATGATTGCTCTAAACTAATTGGTGACGTAACATTGAGTCTTCCTGGCAGAACTTGCGCTAGAGCTTTCATTTACATTTACATTTAGTCATTTAGCAGATGCTTTTCTCCAAAGCGACTTACAAATGAGTAGAAGCAATCAAATCAACATGAGTACAACAGTATGACATATATATATATATATATATATATAAACAAAATACTAATAGATGGAGAAAGAGAATACAAATAAAAAAAAAGGAAAATAAAATATAATAATAAGTAAGTGTTAATCTCTTTAACAGCAGATTTTTATTTTTGTTAAAACAAAACAACGGTTTATTTGAGGTGTTGTGGTTTCTTTTATTGTTGTTGTTATGAATGAATGAATGAATGAATGAATTAATGAGACGCTTCAGTGTTTAACTCTTAATAACCTCATCCTGTGTTTTTCCCTCCATAGATCCTCTAGTCATTCCAATCGTTCTCGGATGTCTTGCTGTAATTCTCGTAGCTCTGGTCATCACGGCATATTACTTTTACAAGAAGAAGAATCAGATCAAAGCGACACCAAGTTAGTATTGAGTTCATGAATCTGTGTAATGTATTATTGCAGCACTGCTGTATTATTAGATTCATCACTTTATTTGTCCTCATCTGTAAAACAGTTTAGATTAAAGCATCAGATTTATGAATATATGTAAATATAGTGCTAATTAATCTGGGGCCGTATAGAGGGTATGCATCGACGTCACTTTCCCGCCGGAACGCGCTCCCTCAGCTGGACTGAGTGGCAAAAGAAGCCGCTGCGTGACTGGATTTAATAGAGGAAACTGAGAAAACACGAGAAAAACAAACGATTACACTAAAGGTTGGAATTGGATGTGTTCCTTACAACTTCTCAAATAAAACTAATCCATGGATATCGACATGCAGCCAGGAGTCGTGTTTCCTGACATTTGTATATGCCTGATTTCGACAGCGGGGAAATACATAAAGCATCTGCCTGTGAATATTTTATATAACTACAATATAGGTAGGTTTAAATCCGCGTAATCACTTATATCAATGTTATATTGTCATATTGTCCAGCCCTAAAACATATATAGTTTTATAGTATATCGTTTTTGTCAGTGTTGTATATTGAAAAACACCCAATTATGCAGAATATAAATTTAAATAAGGTTTAACGAGTTCGTTTGCCCATATAATCTTTAGGGTATTAGTTTAGCTAATTTGGCTTGCTGTCCACTGAGCAGGGGCTCGATGAAGCATCTTCAACTCAAGCTCTGATACACCCCCACAGTGAATAAATAGGATGTGATTACATAGGGCAAGGTACCTGAAATGAAGGTGGAGTTTGGGGAGGTGGAGGGATGCTGAAACTGAAGAGAGGTAAGCAGCTGCTTATATACTCTCGCTGTTGATTGGAAGATTAGATGGGCTCGCTCCTCCCTAAATTACATTTAGGAACTTCACTTAAATCCGAGTAAAACAAATTATGCAGAATATAAGATAGTAAATATTTAATTGATCAGTTGTCAACACAACATATAACAATATATACGGTATGATTTTACCTCAAAATCTAACAATTTGACACAAAATGATAACTGCAAATCCATGTTTCTCTGCCGGAGTCCTGTTTCTGTGAATTGCAATGATCCATTTGCTTCTTTTTTCTGTAGCTTTCAGCAACCTTTAAATATATGCCTCAGGTTTTGTACAGTCAATCACAAAGCTCTTTCCCATTTTGGATGTGTTTTGTGTGTTTTTCGTGGCATTCACGCTGAAAACCAATGCTGCCGCTCAGTCGACGCGACTGCAGCCATATCCTCTATTCACAAAACATCTTAAGGCTAAAAGTAGCCAGGGTTGGGAAGGTTATTTCACTACAGATAACAAAATGCATGCTTTAAAAAGTAATCTGTAACGTATTTTGTTACATTACTCAAGTTTAGTAACTTAATCTAAATACTTTGGAATACTTTGAAATACTAAACACAAAGGACCATACATAATTATTTTAATTTGACAACATTCATATTTTAAAACCTTTATTTAAATATGGCTACATGATACCTCATTTTACAATATTTCTATGATTAAATCACACAGAGACTACTCCTCCATCCAACAGCCAATCACTGTGTGCATAGATAGTAAGCGTGTTGACATCACCCATAGCAACGAGGTCAACCCCGCCCTCACTCTTAGCTTAAGACTTCTCTCTATTCCTCAGTAAAAGTTGGTTTCACTCTCAGCAGCTTTGTGGATAGGTTTTAAGAGAAAACTCTTAGCTAAGAACTTTTTCTGCTATTTAGAACATTTTATCTTAAGATAAAATGTTTTGTGAATACGACCCCTGCAGTTCATACACAAACTGTTGGGATTCGTTCACCCAAACATCCGTCATTATATATTCACTCTTATGTTGCTCCAAATCCATATGTTGTATTTTTCAAAGAGTAAATAATGACAGATATTTACATTTACTGTATGACAGAAAAACACCAAATATAACATCTTACAAGTTATTTTAATAGAAAATGGATGAAAGCAGAAAAGTTTGGAGGCAATTTATTGGTTAGCTTTAAATGACTGATAGATCATAGGTCTATAGGTCACATTTAAGTAACATTGCAAATACATGTCTACTGACTCTCATTAAACTATCAGTAGACTGTCTGCTTAATATCTGCTAACACTATATTTTGATCCCCAACAGACATTCTACCGGAGAAGAAGACGGAGGAAGAGGTTCGTTACGGAGAAGTGACGTTCACCAACTCAAGCGTTCAACAGCCGCATAAAAAAACGCAGCAGGACTGTGTTTACTCTGAGGTTCACACACGCTAATGAGAAACAGCTTCAAAACCCACAGTCTGAATGTGTCATGAAAACACAACGCCCCGGTTTTGAGCTGCTTATGATGCAACACTGAGGTTTTTTTGTATTTCTTTCCTGTGTGGGACGAGAAAAAACTAAAGGGAGTGTCTGATGCAACCAGAACAGAAATATAACCGGACAAACTCTGACTGATGTGAACAAATAATGACTTGTTCTTTACATTTATCTTTGTCAATCAATGCAATTAAAGGATTAGTTCACTTTCAAATTAAAATTTCCTGATAATTTACTCTCCTCCATGTCATCCAAGATGTTTGTGTCTTTCTTTCTTCAGTCGAAAAGAAGTTTTCTGATGAAAACATTTCAGGATTTTTCTCCTTATAGTGGACTTCACTGGCCTCCAAACGTTGAAGGTCCAAATGTCAGTTTCAGTGCAGCTTCAAAGAGCTCTACATGATCCCAGACGAGGAATAAGAGTCTTATCCAGAGAAATCATCACTCATTTTCTAAAAAAGAATAAAAAATGTATACATTTTAACCATAAATGCTCATCTTGAACTACTCTCTTCTTCTTCTTCTCTATTTGAATTCCAGCAGTGTAGACACTGCTAAGTGTATTACTGCCCTCCACAGGTCAAAGTTTGAACTAAATTGTCAAATACAATATGCTAGTGCAAGTATAAAACAATTACATATACCATTCGCCACAAGTACCAAGTGACGCGAAGCCTCCAAACATGGTATACTCTGCTCCCCCTCACCATAAACTGCACACTTCAGGTATTGCAATGGTTTCTACTCAAAGTTATTTTAATTGCGGTCAATCCTCAGTGATGCTGCAGTTACAAAAGCAACCAGGGTGATAAAAACAGCTTATTAACGTGATAATATCTTTATAAATTAAAAATTGCAGAAGCATTAGTCGATGGAAAGTTCCATAGAAAATAAACAAGTTTTATTTTTGTGTTCTTGTGCATGACGTTCATCCTCAAACTTCTGCAGTAAATGATGTCAACTTCCTCTTCTCTCAGTAGTCTTAATATATCATGAGCACAGATGAGTGTCAGCAGATCTTGATTGCGTGACTGAAGCAGCATTTTCTCTCTTCTGCTGGATTATTGGGCTCCTCTGGACTCTAGAGAAATGAAGCTCATCTTTGGACTGATGCTGCTGAAAACTGCTGCATGTGAGTCCACTTTCAGATCAAACTCATCTAATGATGAAGCTCTGACAATAAAAACACTAATATTACAATCTGCAGGATCTAGTAATAGAGTTGTCTGTTTTAAGTGTTTAAATGTTTTTTTTTTTTTTTTAGTGTTTTAATAGTTTTTTCTTCACAGTGTAGTTTGTGGAATATTAATTGGTGAGATGGAAGAGGTTTAAAGGGTTAGTTCACCCAAAAATTAAATTTGTCATTAATTACTCACTGTCATGTCGTTCAACACCCGTAAGACCTTCCTTCATCTTCAGAACACAAATTAAGATATTTTTGATGAAATCCGATGGCTCAGTGTCAGCAAGATGTGAGTGCAGTGCTTCTACCTTAACACTCTGAGGTCTAAAAACGTGTCGGCGCGTTTTGCAGTTTTTTTTTCACATTGCAGCAAAACAGACTTCAAATACTCCGTCATTTTTTGTCATAGAGACATAAGTAATATATCAATTGAAACTACAGAATGTCTTCGTTTATTTATATACACTCAAAGTAAAAACAAAATGTTGTGCTTTTTGTAAAATAAAGAAAACTAACATGATGCGTGATCTCTCCTCTCCCTCTGAACGAAATCCAATCTGATAATTCTCAGAAAATGAACTGTAACTTAGTGAATACTAATCACAGAAAAACAAACCGTGTTTATGTAATCTGTATGAAAAGAGAGCCATGTCAGAAGTCTGTGATTCAGCTCATTATCCGCTAATGCGGCCACGCCCACGGAGCCAGCGCTATTCAGACGCAAATTCAGAGGCAATACATGCATTCATCATTTCAATCGTGTTTTTATTGTCTTGAAAAGTGTTTATATGGATGTAAAAGTCATGGTTAGCGATCTCTAGAAGACATGCAGTTACTTCCTGTTTACTTTTCTTCTATGGATGAATTTTAGATGAGTTTTTGTTTCTTTAGCGCCCTCCTGCTGCTGTATGAATTGGAAACTCCATTCATGGAATAGCCTCTTCTTCTTTTAGATGAATTTGTGGACTAAAATGCACAGAGCGTCCTCCGACTTCAAGGATGAATTGAAAACACCAGCGCTCATAGTAATGACAGTGAATATTAAATAAAAATAACTCCTCTGTATAGAAAATTGACATAAGCATATGAGAATCCAATATTTCTCCAAATGTGCATGCTTTTAAACTAAAAGCCTATATTCAGACTCTTTGCATCACAGAAATACATTATATTTTAAAGTATAATATAAAACCATTACTTTATATTGTAATAATGTTTGTCTGTATGTTTCATATATCATGATGAGCTTGAGACATCACAGAAGGTTTTTTTTCACAGCCTACCTGACTGAAATGCCTCATTAATATGCAAGTCATTTCAGCTCATTACTATCCAATTCTTTTGTCTTCTCAGGTGAGAATGGCCCATTTTCAGCGGTGATTCACGCCTCCTCGCATACTGTGTTTCTTGGCAAAAAGTGTCTTACAAAAACTAAATTAATATATTGTTTTATATGAAGGAGTAGGCAGCATAATTTTTACATAATTCTGAAGCAAAAATTCTAGTCTACAACCTCCAATACCCAGAAGTCTTGTGAACACAGATTTAATATAATTTTTTTGGCCTTATTTCAGTGACTTAAGTTTTTTGTTTTTTCAATAACCACGCATAAACGTTATTCCTTCAAAAACACAAACATGTACATACATGTTCCTCACATATTATTGTAGCCTAGTTTGTGCTGAATACAGTGTAATGACACTTTTTCCATTAATATGTTTATGAAGAACTGAAAAAAGCACAAATGTCAGAGCATGTCAAAAAATCTCCAGGCCCCAAATCAGCCTCAGACTCCAGAGGGTTAAAGGGCACCTATTATGCAAAATTCTCTTTTGTATGGTGTTTGGACATAAATGTGTGTTGGCAATGTGTGTACACAACCACCGTATAGTGATAAAAATCAACCCACTCCTTTTTTTTAATCCCCATAAATCATAAGCAGTGTCTCAGAACAAGCCATTTCCAGATCTCTGGCAGTGTGACATCACATTAGCCACAGGCCCCGCCCACAAATGTTGACAGACACTGACGTTTGAAAATAGAACGGGTGAGTTCACAGCCAGGTTACTGTCCTCCCAAGCGTTTTAGGTGTTCTGTAGCTGGATGGATTAATCCACATAGTTCTCTCCTTTTACTCACGAAATTCGTATAAGTCTGCGTGAATCATTTCACACCGGACTCCTTTGTGAACCAATGTCAATACAAAGGGACAATACAAAACAGAGGTTGTGCTAAAAATGTGTTACTCAAGGATAGATCAGCTTGTGATCCAGCTTACAGTCTCCAGAGTGATACTGGATAAAGCAGTAATGAAAGTGAGAGCACTTTATTACAGTTCATCGGAGTTGATTTGCGGATATGAAGTTTACCATTTTATTAAGAACCAGCCAAAAAGGCAAAAAGTATTTATATATTTGTTTACTGTTAGTTGTAACGAGTGTTTCTGTGTAATTCGCTGTGTATGTTGATGATAATGCAAGGGAGAGAGAGAGAGTTTATGGATAATATTTTAATGCACACTTGCACTGTGTTTTATTAAGCTCTTAAAGTGATTTTCTAGAGTGAAAACGGACGCTTCATATTTTATGTGAAGTACAATAAACGTCATAAAACTCAGTAAAGTCAAACGGGGTTTGTACCAATATAGTGGATAAACACAAGAAGACAATATAAGTTATAACCGTAATTAAACTATACCTGCAGTATATCTCCACGCAGCATGTATTCGCAGTTTCTGGCATTATAGTGTGTCCTGACTGACTCCTGACACCAGAGAATCAGCTCTTGAAGCTCCGCCCTCTCAGGCCGAGCACAGCAGCTCATTTGCATTTAAAGGGCACACACTGAAACGCTGTGTTTTTGCTCAACTCAAAAAGTGCCAAATTTAACATGCTGTAAATAATTATCTGTGGGTATTTTGAGCTAAAACTTCACATACACACTCTGTGAGACTTTTTTACATCTTGTAAAATGGGGCATAATAGGTCACCTTTAATATTATACAGTGACTAGAATACTTTTTGTGCACCAAAAAACTAAATAACGACACGTGACACCACAGGATATCGAGTCGGCTGACAGCTCCAGATATTTAGCATGCTAGATATTTGTGTGGCGTCAGTGAGGTGTCGTTGAGTAGTTCACACATAAAGATTGACTCGTTAACTGGCAAATGAGGCTTAAAATCCTGTAGTGTAAACTTGGCATTAGTCACAGTAAAAGAGTTTGGAATGTGTGTTAAATACTAATTAAATCAAATTAAATCTGACTTCTATGTCTTAATGTTCACTATGGATACTAAGCCATATTCATCACTCTTCTTATAAATCTTCCGGTGCAAACAATTACAGCTGTGCTTCTAATGATAGATTACAACATATTAATTTAATGGACTTACAAACTAAGCTAGGATTTTATTTTTTAAAAGTTTACCTGCAGTTCTGTTCTATACAGTTAAAGGGACCCCCTGGTATTGTAAGGCTTAATATAACATAAATGATGTCTCTTACTGAAATATGTAGTAGAAAAGATTTACATTTAAAAATGGGACAATGGGCGGCGCCATTTTGTTTAGCTGTGCAGTGCGTTCTATGTCGATGACGTCAAATGGTTGCTCTCGGAGAGTTACTGACACTGTTCTATTGCTATTTTTACCGCAACTCAACTCAGAATATAATATATGATGCCACATTGTGCAGCTTTTGGTTGTCATTTTTAGTCAATGAGAATGTGGATGAATAAAACTTCCTAAAGATATGCGTTTTCGTTCTCATCACTTCAGGTCTGGTGCCTTTGAGGCTTTTAGTAGACCACAGCTGAAAGAGCTTACAGTTGGACATGGATATAAGTGTGTGCTTTAACCAAATGCCGCGCCTGTCATGGAGACTGATGAAGGAAAGCCTATAACACATCTGGATTGAGACAGACTGACTCAAAGCTCGTGTGCTGTGATTCACGAGATATCTGTGATCTCATAAAACAGTAGCATCTTCTCAGCATGATTAACTGTGTGTAATGCATTCAGGTGATCAGATGATTATATTCTGAGTTGTGTTTTGGTGAAAATAAAAGAGCAGTGAGTGCAACCATTTGACCAAATATGTCATGGACTTTTTAAATAACTTAAATCTTTCATGTCATGTCATCATTTACGTTATATTAAGCCATACAAGTCTTAAAACCAGGGGTTCCCTTTAAAATACCTTCACATGTGGTTTGGATAGTGTTCTGCTGCTTTCTCTCTCTCTCTCTCTCTCTCTCTCTCTCTCTCTCTCTCCATGTCTCTATCCTATAAGTTCATAGCTGTATATCTTTGCACTCATCTATATTCTTTTTTTCTTTTTCTTTTTTTTAACAAACTAAACCTAACGTACTGTGTTTATACAATTGATTTGTCCAATGTATTTGAATAAACAAAATGTAAAAAATGTATCCCAACTTCTGGAAGTAAGTAAAACTAAAAGTAAAAGAAACAAAAAAAAATAATAATAATAATAATGTTGAGAGTTTTTGTACAGTGTATGTGCTAGTGTACTGCTCAAAGACACAAGATTAGGTTCTAGCAAATATAAATCTCGATGATCCTATAAAATTATATGAATGTTTGTGTAATATTTTAATTCACTCTATTTGTGTGTGTGTGTGTGTGTGTGTGTTCTTCAGGTCTGGAGTTTAACTGCAGTTTTAATCAGAAAGATCCCTGTTACGCAGCTCTGGGACACAAACTCAATCTGAAGATGCTGGACGTGATTAAATATACCCTGAAGATACAAAAGATAATAACCAGCACAGAAAAAGATCCAGTTTGTAGAGTAACGAATAACAGAATAAAAGAGAATGAATGTGATCTTTTTAATAACAGACCTGAAGTGTCAGTCAATAATGGGATTCTGATAATAAACGGTGTGATCAGAGCAGATTCAGGGACTTACAGATTAGAAATCAATCTCCGAAACAGCACAGACACTGCAGATCTTCAAGTGATTGTTGAAGGTACAGTAACTCTCATCAGACTCATTACAATCTCATGTTCTCCAAAGATCTCACTCTCATGCAGATCAATCAGATGAAATCTGTTTAATTGTGTTGTTTTCAGCGATTTCAGAGTCTCTGGTGTTTGTTCTGGTCTGGTGTTTTCAGATGATGTTTCTGTTGGGTCTGTTAGGAGGTTTTCACATCTACATGAGACACACGTCAGGTCAGAGACATTTATCATCGTCATTATGGATTTGACATGCAGATATTAAGAGTGTGAAGATGATGATGAGAATCTGATGCTTTTAGGAAAGAAACAGGAAGATCAACAAGTGAGAATGAGCAGATTTAGAGAAGGACATGAACACACAGCAGAAGATTGAGGAGAGCAGCAGCAGATCTCATCACATCTATGAGAAATCACTTCAGAACGGCCAAGACTTTCACATCCATCCAACATTTATTTTACACATCTGGAGTATTTATTTACTTCACGACACAAGATCTTCACAAAATAAACACATTGTTCTTTAAGAATTGTAAATGAAATACATTGTTTTTCGTTGTCAATCAATGCAATTAAAACACACACGTGTTTCCTGCACTCTTGTTCTGCTTCCTTCACTTTGTCTCCATCCAGTGAACAACAAAACATCACAAGATCCTTTGAGGATTTACTGACCGCTGAACAACAAGGATGAACGATCATAACAAGAGCTGAAGCAGAAGATCACCTAGTTGTGTTTTAGTGTCTGCTGGTAGATTTGATCAGCTGACTCGTCACTACACTGTTAAGAGCTCATTAAAGCTGTGACATCATAGAACAGCAATTATTTACATGTAACACATGTTAAATCTAACACGCCAGATGAAAGGGCTTTCAGTCAAATGTTACAAAAGTTTCAAAATAGGAGACAGCAGAGATAACATGAACAAAGACTGAAAGCTGCTGTTACTATGGCAACAGACTGAAGTGTGCTGATGGAGACCTCGTGTGGTGAACTCGAGTAATGACAGAGATTCGGTACAAATGAAGGTTGTTTATCAGGAAAAAAAATTTTTTTTAAAAACTGCAGTAATTAGGTGGTTGTTAATATAAATGTAATTTTTAACTCAATGCTTTCATGTTTTCAATCACTCAGAAATGTTTCATGCAGGGCCAGATTTACCTCATATCTGTGGGTTTCAAAGTTTTTGAAAACGATACTCTCTCTTAATGATATTCTACACACTTAAAACACCTCAATGATATGTATATGTGTGTGAAATTTATTAGTAACACTTTACAATAAGGTTTCATTTGTTAACCTTAATGTATTAACTAACATGAACTAACAATGAGTAACACATTTGATACATTATTTATTAATCTTTGTTTACGTTTGTTAATAAAAATACAGTTATTCGTTGTTTACTCATGTTAGTTCACAGTGCATTAACTAATGTTAACAAATAAAAACATGATAATATATTAGTAAATGTTGAATTTAACATTAACTAAGATTAATAATTGCTGTAGAAATATTGTTTGTTCTTAGTTCATGTTTACAAAAGTATCTGACTAATGTTAACTAATGAAACCTTATTGTAAAGTGATAAATATCTGCTCTTGATCTTTCAGTTTTGTGTGTCTGTGTTTTGCTCTCTGTGGTTTTGAACTTCTGCTTAAATTTGCAGTTTTTTAGATGACTTTTAACATGTTTTGTGCACTTTTTCCACATTTGTGCATTTTTCTTCACAAGATCTTTATCATTATAGAATATTGCTCAACACATCATTCTTTAAGATTTGTAAATGGAGTCTGTTGAAATGAAAATGAACTCAGTATTGAGTTAAATGAAATTAGAATTTTTCCTCTCAAGAGCTGTAAGCTTGTTTGATTTTTTTTTTTTTTATGGAATTTAAATTAATATAGTAAATGTTTATTTTAATTAACAGAAACCACACATTAACTATCTGGTCTTCTTTGTTCAGGAGTCACACCCCAACCCCAGGACAAAAAAAAAAAGTTTTTGTTCAATAATATTATTTTATTATTATTTACAATTTTTAGGGTATTTTATGATACTATGCAATATTTATAAAATTTTGATTAGCTATTTTCCCCATTGAAAATATATATATTTTTTTATTATTATTATTAAAGCAGTATTCCATGTTAAAATAGAGACATGGCATTTAATATCCAATTTTTTGAAGGTAGATTAGTGCCATCTAGTGAGAGTAAAAAAAGAAAAACTTTTGTAATGACATGATGTAACCACTAGTTTCCTCCTGCAGATGTCGCTAGTAACCAGGAAAGTGTCTCTGCGCACCGGTTCCATTCTGAAGTGCACCAGAAGATCTCAACGTCATAGAAGTCACCTTTTTCTGTCAGAACATGCTTTGCTCCTCCGTCCTCACTACTCTTGATGGTGAAGCGGCAGAGGCTTACCTACAAGGCCTTGCATGGTTTAGCGCCACAATACCTGTCTGAAATTTCACACCCCAAGACGAAATCTCTGCTCTGCCGATTCTGGCTTTTTAATGGTTCCTTCAAAACGTTTACACTTTATGGGTGACCCGAGGCTCCCATCCAAAACTTACAAGTTTACCTCGTCCCTGATCAAAGTTGCTGGCCAAGCCCCCTCCGTCCTGCACGCAATGGCCATCCTGCAGTCTACCAGGCCAAAGCATCAAAACATCAAAAGATCTGTATGAGGGTAGTCCAGACCCAGAGGTAATGCAGGAACTGAATTCAGCACCTTACTATGCCCTTCTGGCTACGAAGGTTACTGTAGACCCAGGGTTGGGTGTAAATAAGAGCAATTTCCTATTTCCCTTGGACACACACAGTGTTCATGGCCCTTGTTTTCACGATGGACAGGCATTGAGTATTTGGATCAGTACCTCGGTGGATGGACACAAACGTTTCCTCTCCCAATCAGGAGGATGAAAACAGCTTATTAACATAATAATATCTTTATTAAAATTAAAAATGGCTAAAGCATTAGTCGATGGAAAGTTCCCACCATAGAAAATAAACATTTGTGTGTTAGTTACTTTTGTGTCCTTGTGCATGACGTTCAACCTCAAACTTCTGCAGTAAATGATGTGAACTTCCTCTTCTCTCAGAAGTATGCAGTATTCTTATATATCATGAGCACAGATGAGTGTCAGCAGATCTTGATTGTGTGACTGAAGCAGCATCTTCTCTCTTATTGGGCTCTTCTGGACTCTAGAGAAATGAAGCTCATCTTTGGACTGATGCTGCTGAAAACTGCTGCATGTGAGTCCACTTTCAGATCAAACTCATCTAATCATGAAGCTCTGACAATAAAACACTGTAATATTACATGAAGTCTTTTCCAAAACAATCTGCAGGATCTAGTAATAGAGTTGTTGTTTTTAGTGTTTACACGTTTTGTTTAGTGCTTTAATTGTGTTTTCTTTGCAGTGTACAGTTAGTGGGATAATAATCGGTGAGATGGAAAAGCTTAAAGGGTTAGTTCACCCAAAAATGAAAATTCTGTCATTAATTTCTCACCCTCATGTCATTCCACACCCGTAAGACCTTCGTTCATCTTCAGAACATAAAGATATTTTTGATGAAGTCCGATGGCTCAGGGAAGCCTGCATTATCAGCAAGATCTGGTTCTACCTTAATATTATACAGCGACTAGAACACTTTTTGCACCAAAAAAACAAAAACAAAATAACTTTTCAACAATATCTAGTGATGGACGATTTCAGAACACTGCTTCATGAAGCTTCAGAGCTTTACGAATCTTCTGTTTCAAATTAGTGGTTTGGAGCACCAAAGTCAAGTGATTTCAGTAAACGAGGCTTCGTTATGTAATGTGTTTTGAAATTTCAATAGTTCACGTGACTTTGGCAGTTTGATACGTGATCCGAACCACTGATTCGAAACAAAAGATTTGTAAAGCTCTGAAGCTTCATGAAGCAGTGTTCTGAAATCGTGCATCACTAGATATTGTTGAAAAGTCGTGTTTTTTTAATTTATTTTTTTATATTAAGTTAGAACCACTGTAGTCGCATGAACTGTTTTAATGTTTTTAAAACATTTTTTGCCATTTGAATATGTTAATTTTCTTGCTGTCAATAAAGGCCTCTATGAGCCATCGGATTTCATCAAAAATATCTTAATTTGTGTTCTGAAGATGAACGAAGGTCTGTGGAACGACATGAGGGTGAGTAATTAATGACAGAAATTTCATTTTTGTGTGAACTAACCCTTTAAGCCACAGTAAAAGAGTTTAGAATGTGCGTTAAATACTCATTACATCAAAATCTGACTTCTATGTCTTAATGCTCAGTATGGATACTAAGTCAGGAGTCTAAAGACATCACTCTTCTTATAAATCTAATGATAGATTACTTTAATGAGCTTACAAACTAAGCTAGCATTTTATTTTTAAAGGTTTACCTGCAGATCTGTTCTGTTATGTTCTATACTGTTAAAATACATTCTCATGTGGTTTTGGATAGTGTTCTGCTGCTTTCTCTCTTACACCCCTCTCTCTCTCTCTCTCTCTCTCTCTCTCTCTATCCATGTCTCTATCCTATAAGTTCATAGCTATATATCTCATTCTATTCTTTTTTTTTTTTTTTTTTTTTTTTTTTTTTTTTAAGCAAACTGAACCCAATTTGCTGTGTTTACACAATTGATTTGTCCAATGTATTTGAATAAACAAAATTTAAAAAATGTATCCCAACTTCTGGAAGTAAGTAAAACTCATAAAAAAGCCTATGCCTGTAAAAAAGAAACAAAAAATAATGTTAAGATTTTTTTTTACAGTGTATGTGCTAGTGTACTGCTCAAAGATACAAGATTAAGTTCTAGCAAATATAAATCTTGATGATGCTATAAAATTATATGAATGTTTGTGTAATATTTTAATTCATTCTATTTGTGTGTGTGTGTGTGTGTGTGTGTGTGTGTGTGTGTGTGTGTGTGTGTGTTTTGTTCTTCAGGTCTGGACGTTAACTGCATTTTTAATCAGTCAGATCCCTGTCATGCAGCTTTAGGAGACAAACTCAGTCTGCAGATGGCGGACACTAGTAAATATAACCTAATGATAAAAAAGAAAATAAGCAGCACAGAAGAAGATCCAGTTTGTAAAATAAAAAAAGGCATAATAAAGAACAGTGGATGTGATCTTATTAATAACAGACCTGAAGTGTCAGTCATTAATGGGACTCTGATAATAAACGGTGTGATCAGAGCAGATTCAGGGAATTACAGATTGATACTTGAAGACTCATACAGCAGAGAAACATATACAGATCTTCAAGTGATTGTTGAAGGTACAGTAACTCTCATCAGACTCATTACAATCTCATGTTCTCCAAAGATCTCACTCTCATGCAGATCAATCAGATGAAATCTGTTTAATTGTGTTGTTTGCGATTTCAGAGTCTCTGGTGTTTGTTCTGGTCTGGTGTTTTCAGATGATGTTTCTGTTGGGTCTGTTAGGAGGTTTTCACATCTACATGAGACACACGTCAGGTCAGAGACATTTATCATCATAATTATGGATTTGACATGCAGATATTAAGAGTGTGAAGATGATGATGAGAATCTGATGCTTTTAGGAAAGAAACAGGAAGATCAACAAGTGAGAATGAGCAGATTTAGAGAAGGACATGAACACACAGCAGAAGATTGAGGAGAGCAGCAGCAGATCTCATCACATCTATGAGAAATCACTTCAGAACGGCCAAGACTTTCACATCCATCCAACATTTATTTTACACATCTGGAGTCACTCATTTATCATATCTGCTCTTGGTGTTTTACTTGAGTTTGGGGTTTCAGTTGATTTTTCTTCATTTAAGTTTTACGTTCTTGATCAGTGTCTCAGTTTTGCGAGTGTCTAATGTTTTGCTCTCTGTGGTTTTGAACTTCTGCTTGCAATTGCTGTTTTTTTTTAGTTTTTTTTTTTTTAGCAGACTTAACACATTTAGCAACACCATATGCATTTTTCTTCACAAGATCTTTGACTTTATAGAATATTCCTAAACACATTGTTCTTTTAGAATTGTAAATGAAAACTGTATTGAGTTAAATGAAAATAAAACAATTTGAAAGTAAACTTATTGCAGTCAAGATGCAAACATTTTATTTCACAAAGACCACATGAATCAAATTGAAACAAGTTTGCAATATAAAACAATAAATCTAAATAGATATCAAATTATAAAACTAACTTTGATAAATGAGTCCAGCTGCAACTCGTTTCCTCCTGCAGATATCGCTAAACTAAGAAAGTATATAAAGTTTGCCCTGTCCAAATACCCACACTTGTGGTCTTGGCCACATGAGAGCTCGTGCTCTCAGGAAGTAAGTGTGCAAGACTGTCTCTTATGCAGTACCCTTAATGCACACTAAACCCACACTATCTCAGCTGAATCCAAAATGGCACACTTCTATGCACTTTGAGTCTTGTGGACTTATAATGGGTGCTGCGTGCACGTGTCCATTAAGTCCACGAGACCTAGGGTGTCCCATTCATCATTTTAGGTTTCAGAAGGATGCTCACGAGCGCGCCCTCGATGCACACTTCAGCTGAGCCGCCAAGTTTGCGAGCTGTGGGGAAGACTTTACCCGGCAGTCAAAGCGCCATTACATCACAAAAGTGCGGACTCAGAGTAAGACCATAAGGGTTTAGGGTGCCATTTGAGATTCAGCCGTTGAATACTGCTTCGGAGCGGTATTTGAGGCTAAGTGTATCTCTGTCTTCTGTTAGTTACATAGCGACCACTGAACAGACATTTAGAAGTGTATTTTAAAATGCAAAGTATTGAAAATAATAATTAGAAGCTATAAACACTTGCATTTTTTTGCAAGACTATAAGTGTGTCCCATCGGGTAATTAAAAGTTCTACACACACTTGCAGTCTTCACGCCCACTTGAACACTTGAGACAAGTACAGGAAATACGTCATGTAAGTAGACAAGTGGTCAAGTGAAAAGACAGCATGTGTGGGTATTTGGACAGGACATTAATTTGACAGACTTAAAGGATTAGTTCACTTTTAAATAAACTTTTCCTGATAATTTACTCACCCACATGTCATCCAAGATGTCCATGTCTTTCTTTCTTCAGTCAAAGAAATTCAACTTTTTGATGAAAACATTCCAGGATTTTTCTCCATATAGTGGACTTGAATGGGCACCAAACGATTGAAGGTCAAAATTAGTTTCACTGCAGCTTCAAATTGTTCTACACAATCCCAGATGAAAAATAAGGGTCTTATCTAGTGAAACCATCGCTCATTTTCTGAAAAAATTTGAAAATTATATAAGTTTTAACCTTAAATGCTCATCTTGAACTAGCTCTCTTCTTCTTCTTCTCTATTAGTTTGAACTAATTTTTATATAATATTGAACTAGCATATTGCATATAAAAAATTAGTTCTAACTTTGACCTGTGGAGGGCAGTAATACACTTAGCAGTGTCTACACTGCTGGAATTCTAATAGAGAAGAAGAAGAAGAGAGCTAGTTCAAGATGAGCATTTAAGGTTAAAACTTATATAATTTTCAAATTTTTTCAGAAAATGAGCGATGGTTTCACTAGATAAGACCCTTATTTTTCATCTGGGATTGTGTAGAACAATTTGAAGCTGCAGTGAAACTAATTTTGACCTTCAATCGTTTGGTGTTATATTGACATCCGCGTATTTTCCGGAAGTCTTTTAAACAAATGAGATTTACATAAGAAAGAGAAAACAATGGAGTTTGAAACTCACTGTATGTAATTTCCATGTACTGAACTCTTCTTATTCAACTATGCCAAGATAAATTCAATTTTTGAATCTAGGGCACCTTTAAATACATGAAATCGGGGAACACATGACAACAGCAGCCAATAGGCAAGTGACACAAGGAACAAAGGAACCAATGACAGAACAGAACTGAGAAACCACATGACCATAACCAACGAATCAGCACATGACACAGTGACTAAGGGAGCACATGAGGAGCAAGGGAAGCATGTCACAAACTGCATGAACAAAATGAAAAGAAAAAAAAAAGACATTAAATCATAAACATAAAATATGAACATGAAAACAAGAACATGAACCAACACCCAGCAGAGGGTATTTTGTATGATTTCTCTTATTTTGTTAAAATTATTCACATTTTCACAGATTCTGCAAGGGGTTCCCAAACTTTTTCATGCAACTCTAAGTGTTTACATGTTTACGTGTGATTAGTGTTTTATAGTGTTTTCTTAACAGTGTACAGTTTGTGTAATATTAATGAGAGAGATGGAGTTTAAGTCACAGTAAACGAGTTACCCATGAAACCAAAATTGGACTTTGTCTTAAAGTTTACTATGAAAATACTAAGTGCGGGCATCCAAATTCATCACTCCTATTCTTCTTATAAATCTCCCAGTGCAATCTATTACAGCTGTGCTTCCACTGAAATTACAATAAATAACTTTGAGTTTGCAAACTAAGTTAGCATTTTATTACATAACTGAACGCAGAAACAAATATAGACACAGAGACACGATCCATATCCACCGGTGTGTGAGCGCATTTATAACTTTACTATGGTAAACATATAGGCTACTGTATGAGCGTACCATGGTAAACATGAGCGCACGTCACGACAGAAGTTAGCAGGAACACATCGTACAGTCATCAAACAGTAAAATATGTTTTATAATATAATAAAACACTTACTTGAGTGTCGTCGTTCATATCCATAACATCTCCGTCCAGTCAATGGATAAAACACCACCCTGTTGTCCAGAGATGCTACGAACTTATCACTGCTGCTGCCGAGTGGATTGTTTCACACGTGTTCTTCGTGTGAGAAGTGTGTTTTCCGAGTTCAATTCGACATTGTTTTCCTCTAAAACTCTCTACAAACTTGTTTTGCAAACAGCCCCCCTTCAGCTTCGCCATTACGCATGACGCACGTCTGGATATCTAGCTTTGCGCATATCTCTCCTCTCGACAAGCAATCGACTTCCCACTAAAGCCGCAGATCATTGTTTTCAGAAATTCATTGGCTATCAGATATGACCGTCATTTTCAAGCTCTGACATTACTGGTTTGCTCTGCTGTCAGTCAAATGGAGGGAGGTACCTTTCATCTGACTGGGTACTCTTTGGCTATTTCTGCCTAGTAACAGCGACCAGAGGCTCCAATTGGTCCAAATGAGGTGTCAATCGAAAGGTTGAAGTTCAGCGGCCATTTTAAGATAGAGAAACGGGGTTTGTGACATGTTCAGCTTAATGTTTTCTCAATATCGCTGTCCAAGACATTTAACCTCTTAAATTCCAGTGTACCGCCGGCGGTACACTGGAACGCTATCTGGTTAACAGTCACAGTCTGTGTTAAAATCAAAATAATAGTTTTTATAATTATATTCTGCATATGGTCTTCATGGACAAAGTATAACAGGTGTTGTTGTACCTCCATACCAGAAAATACAAATATCATTCTCTGATTGATTAAAACCTAATACTTTAGCTTTTACAGTTTTTTTTTTCTTTGTGTCATCTGCTTACACACAAAATCCTTACTTGTCACACAATTTCTGAAGCCTGACACTCAAACATCAGAACCACACGGCAAATCTGCAAAATTATACACTAATTCTCAGCCTTTGACTCAATTTCATAAAACAATTTTTGCAAAACACAAAACACAATTCTCTATTTAACACACAGAAATTGAACAGGAAGTATATTGATTTCCTTTTTCAAACACAACCAGTGTTTCTGTCCAACTACACATGCTTGATGTATTTCTGTTCTTTCGTACTGTAATACTGTATTCACAACCACAGATACTACAGTAAAAAATAAATAGTTTGTTTTAAATCTTGCTTTCATGTTTACTGTGAATTACTGCCAATTACCTTCATTCTTGTACAGAAATGTGGTGCTCATGAAAGAAGAGCTTTAGGCTTTGAATAACTGTGTGTATATGATATATCAAAAAATGAAATATTATGGCAAACGTGTTTGCAACTTAAGACAAATGTTTGCTTTTGAGATGTGTTATATTTTGAATGCAGTGCTTCATTTTGCAAGAGATGCACTGCAAAAAATTCTGTTCTTACTTAGAGTTTTTGTCTTGTTTTTAGTCAAAATATCTTAAAGTTCTTAAACCAAGAAGCATTTTCTTGACAAGTAAAAATTATTTTCTTGTTTTCAGGAAAAATGAGTCAAAATTAAGTAAGTTTTTCCTTAAAACAAGCAAAATAATCTGCCAATGGGGTAAGCAAAATAATCTTATTTCAAACCAAGAATAAGCTATATAATCTTGTTTTCAGTTTGGACTAAGATTATTTTGCTTGTTTTAAGGAAAAACATGCTTAGTTTTGATTTATTATTCCTGAAAACAAGAAAATAATTTTTACTTGTCAAGAAAATGCTTCTTGATTTAAGAACTTTAAAATATTTTGACTAAAAACAAGACAAAAATTCTAAGTAAGAACAGCATTTTTTGCAGTGTGTGAGGCATTTTGCGTTCTGTGTGTGCAATTCTTGAATTTGTGTGTAAAGTTTTGAAAAAAAGGAGGCAAACTTTTAAAACGTGTGTAAGCAGTTGAAAAAAAAAAAAAAAAAACGGTAAGAAGTTTGCAAAGTAAGCTAACATTTTATTTTAAGAAGTTTATCTGCAGTTCTATTCTTGTATTCACACCTCATCACATCCTCTTACAATTCTCTCTCATTTCAATTCAAATGACTTGAATTGGCATGACAAATTATACATTGTGTTGCCAAAGCATAAATATGAGCAGGAAAAATGAAAATGAACAAAGCAGAACAAATTGTGTGATGAACAAGTGTAGAAAAATGGGGGATAAAAGTACAGTGTATGTATTGTGAGTGGTGTGTATGTTAGCATACGTGTGTGCATGTGTTTGTGTACAAGAGTTTGTGTGAGTTCACGTGTCTGTTAGTGTGTGAGTAAATGGGCACACTGATGGCTAGGCAGGAACACAAAGCACAAGTGGATAAGCTCTTGTGGTCTGTCAGGCACCACACCGGTCTTGCTGCTTGGCAGAGAGAGTGTGAGCAGCCAGGGAAGCTCAGCTTGCAGGACAGGACTGGAACAAACACAGCAAACACAAGACAAGGCACAACAAGACAGATGGCAGAGACTAAAGCTATGCAGCTAGTAAGGAACTACGACTAAATAAGAGAACTGATAAAGAGGGGAGAACTAATGCTATTAATAAAATTAAAAGTAAAAGAGCTAGTCAAAAAATTAACGTTAAAGGAAGACGACTAATGGAGAAAATAAGGGGAAAACTAAATACTGAAGTTAACAGACCTCTAACCCTTCAGATCTGAATCATGTTCCACTGAGCAAAAAAAAAAAAAAATGTATCCACTTGATATTTTCTCTTCTTTAATGAATAAATAAGTCAAAAAAAAAAAAAAGATTTGTGCAAACTAATTTTTTTATTAGATTTTTTTCATGTACAGTACAATGGACATCAGGGTTTAAGCAACAAAAAATGTGTCATATTAACCATACAGTTCTTATGATCTAGAGTTCAAACACAATATGTGAACTATAGCATTGAAGATTTTGAAAATAACATACTGTAACAAAGAGCAATGCAATAAGAATGTAGAGAAAATGTAAGATGATAAGATGAATTCTCAAAAAAACTTGTTTTATTATTTTTGTTGTTTGCAGTGGTTGAATGGGAATATGTGTGTATATGTCTGTGTGTTTGTGGGTGTGTTGTGTGTACTTGCTGTTTTTGATAAATATACGACTGTGTGCATATAGCATCAGGGCATCAGTTTGTGTGTGTGTGTGTGTGTGTGTGTGTGTGTGTGTGTGTGTGTGTGTGTGTGTGTGTGTGTGTGTGTGTGTGTGTGTGTGTGTGTGTGTGTGTGTGTGTGTGTGTGTGTGTGTGTGTGTGTGTGTGTGTGTGCGTGCGTGTGCGCACTCATTTCACATTTGCTATTTCTGTTTTTCACTAAAACTAATGAAAAACTGGATGACAGCTTATGATCATAACATAGAAGACAAAATCAGAAAAAAAAATAATAATTTGATTAAGACCTAATGTCCATTTTGATGGACATCAAACTTCAAACTTCAGCTGTTCTTCAGCTCTGAAAGATTTTCAAATTAACTTTGAATATTATCACTTGATATTATTAAAGGTGCTCTAAGTGATGTGTTACGTCCCAGGCATAAAGTTTGTCTAGGAAAAGGGGAGTAACAGTGAAAAAAATAATAATAAAATGGAACGTTGGGGTGAGTGCGTGTTACCGTCCCCTGCCCTGCACGACAGACACAAGTTGAAGCTAAACAAAAGGGGTTTAACAAAATATATTTTTAGACAAAGTAAAAAAAAGTAAATCAAAGGAAGCAAAAGAGACTTCAGGAGGGGGTATTGCCAAAATAACAAACAAAAGTACCCTCTGACTAGTTAAGAAGTAAAACTACTTAGACTACCAAAAGAAAACAAATAAACAACAGAAAAGTACACTAACTCCCTAACTAGCCAAAAACAGGAGAAAACTTATTACAAAAAACAAATAGGCACCCACCTCCCTACAGCTTCCAACACGTTTGAGCATGTAGATGACAGCAACAATGACTAGATTACCAAAACTCAGGCTACAATAAGCCTATTAGCTATGTAGAAAAGCTTCACCGTCTCACACAATTAATCACACAACTCAGAGCAACAAGCAGAGGGCTGTTTCATAAAACAAGATTAGAAAACAAGCCAGGCTTATTTTACTTAGTCAGACTTGTTGTCAGTGAATTCTGTTTCATAAAACAAACTTAAATTAGTTCAAACTCAGTTACTCTGGCAACTTATGCTGGGAAACTAGCCTGGTCTGGAGCAGGCTAACTGTCAGGCTAAGCTGAGCTTCTCTAACACTGACCAATAGGAACGCAATGATATTACAGCTGACTCTCTCACATACAATTATTTGACTTTATTAACATATATATATATATATATATATATATATATATATATATATATATATATATATATATTGGTGTAAGTTTAAGACATTTTTATTATTTTAATATTTTATTAAAAGGTAAGCATGGTGAAAAATAAAACATTTGAAGAGAAGTAATTTCTTAAAAGTTAAGTGTTATATAGCCCACTGAATCATTCTCAGACTTAATACTGACAACAGCGGAAGCACTTGGGAGAGAACTGTCAGAGACTTATTTCTTAGCACAGAAGAATACAAGAGGATTACCAAATCATTGTTTTAAGTGTGAATATATAGCAAAAGTAACACAGAAATTCAAAATCAATAAACCTGTGACAAGGCCCCTGAAACAATCAGGCCTTCATTTGTAAGCTTTCATTAAGTGATGAGTGATTTTTTTTGCTAGACAAAGAGCAGGAGGAATACCAAGTGAGTGTTTCAGAGCCAGTAAAAGCTATGAAACGAGTGACAGAGTAAGATGTGGCCTGCAGAAGTGACATGCATGGTTGTTGTCCACACTGGAACTACCCACTGCAGTCAAAGCACAATAAAGTCAGCTAGCCCATATTTAATCTATACTCTGGTCTTTATATATATATATATATATATATGATTAGGACACTTTTTGCTATTGAAATGACTGGGGAAATGTGTCCTAATCAAACTGATTTATATATATATATATATATATATATATATATGTTTTCCTTTCTTACTGGCTAAATGTTTTGTGCCCAATATTTAATTAGATTGTTTTAAAATATATGAATACATTTCTCTCTGGTTTTGTTTGGCAGTAGTAATCTTTATGGTTATTAGAAGATCAGAAATTAAAATCACAAAATTAAAAATCAAAATGAATATGCACAGACTAAATTTTAATTGGTAAGATGAATCTAAACTCAGTAATTGTCCCAAAGTACAGTGATTTACCCCATTACAATAGTCAATTTACAGTTACTATCATAAAAATACACTTACTTGTAGGTTTGAAAGTGTACATAAGGCACATTTAATGTCCAACATCAAATATTTTAGCGAAATGTATATTTTAGAATTATTGCGCTTCTATTGCGTCTCGTCTGTTTAGCGCGCATGCGCGCAGCAGCGCTCGTTCACTGTGAAGTTTAGCCGCAAAATGGAAATATTTGCATGACTTTTTAACATTTACAGATGGAGAATAAACTTGTGAAAAGTAAGTTATACACTGAGGAAAACACTATGTCTCAAACGCATAAAATAACACAAAATGTATGCCGTTTCCTATGGTGGATCGATTTGATCCATGATCGACCTTTAGGGCTGCTTAAGAAAACAGTGCATGCGAAATTATCTTGACTAGGTGAACCTGGATCGAATTAGCGGGACTGCGTGAACTTCAATTACCTTTTATGAAACTGTTTTAGCCCAAACTCATTTGTTAGGTTAATTCAAGTCAGGTTTTGTAGTTTAATCCTCGCTTTTCTTAGCATCTTTTATGAAACAGCCCTCTGAGCAGGAGAGGAACACAACACTCTGGAAGGCAGGCTCTGGGAGCTTCTTTTCAGGGTGCAGCCAAAACGAGCCCCAGGTGTGATCAATCAACTCGATCTCTCTCTCCCCAGCACCTAGTAGAGCAGCAGAGAGAGACACACAGAGAAAAGGGAAAAAACCCAGCACACAGGGCAGAATATATACACCAATGACACAATCATGGAACGTAACAGATGTCACGTGTTTTTAGGCCAAAACATTTTTTGTCACATACAGCAAACATCTCCTCACTATCCACTAGCTGTCTGTCCCCTGAACACACTGTAAAAAACCGCGGTCTCTGTAGTCGCCACAAGCTCCGAAAACGGCAATAAAAACAAACTGGTGCAGCCTGGACCACTTAACATAATAAACATGCTCCAGCCAATAACCAACAAGAATGATTTTAAATGCGCGTTCATGACTGTTTCAGGAAGCACGGAGGGGAGGGGAAGAGGAGGAGGAGGGAGGGTTTAGCTAGCCTCTATTTTGTTTGACAAAACTTCGAACGTCAACAGGAAGTTACTCTACCCAGGATCACTTAGAGAACCTTTAAGATTATAATTCGGTTGTTAAGTCTGACGTCACGCGGCAGCGCTTCCGGGTCCTAACACTCTATCTCATACCACAAGAAAACAACAAATGGTGCTAATATACACACACGATGTGGTGTAATACTACAAAAAAATTATAATCATAACCTTTATCTCCATACCAAAATTCCAGATGGCCAGACAATGATTTATCTTTTATAAATCGTTAAAATATTAATATCTGTGACGCTGTGAGCACGGAGACTGTTGTGTAGACTGTAAGTATTTAAAATGTTTAACTTTTTTTAAATGATTGATGTTTAATATGAATAAATAGCGCTCATAAACAGCCGTCGATGGCATTCTCAAGTGAAACGAGTCGAAACGGCGTTCGTCACGACTTAACAAGCAGATAGGTGCAAGTTGATGATGCCATGAACATAGATCTTCATATAAAAGATAAAAAAGGAGCTCCTCCTCCTCCTCCTGTCTAGTTGGTTAGCCATGCCTGTCTTTTGTGATGCCTGAAGCACAATCAGATTAAGTTTTGGGTCATTCTTTCAATGTGATTGGTAGAACATGGACCAATCAGTGACCAGGCAGTACTTATATTATAAAACATAGAAACGTATTGGTTTAAATTGGTTCCATTCCAATGGAATGACTAAGAACCTATGGAAAAGGACCAGGCAAAAAATTCAAGGTAGACCAGGCTTAGGGAAATCAAAACAGCCAGGAAACCAGAGGGTGGGATGGGAGGGAGGTACAGTTAGACACAGGAACCAGCTTGACTGGTCTGGACTGTAAAATAAATCCAGGAAGCAGGACTGCACTAACAGAGAAGGAGCGTGTCTTTGAAACAGACTCACCTGGAATGGGCAATGGAACGCCCTCTAGGGTCACAGGATCAGACTCAGAAACAGACTCAGAAATGTCCTCAGAGGCTGGACACTGGACTGTGCTCAGGGGCTGGAGAGGGCTCTGGGACTGCTCCCTCTGGAGCTGGCTGCTCGGAGATGGCTTCCGTGGCCATAACGGTCTGAATGAGGGCCTGATGGGTACATGAGTGATCATGAGCAAAGATGAAACTAAAATCACTCAATTATAGCTAAACATTTGCCATTAAGATCAATGTGAATGAATGAGTGTATGAAGGAATTAATGAATGTGAACTTTTTAAGACCAAGTGTCTGATATGTGTCTATATAGACATCTGCTGAACTCTAATTCTGGGAATGTTTGTGACATTTGTGTCTAATAGTAATTTATGATGAGAGATTTTTATGCACATTTATACTCTCTCTTTCTCTCTCTCTCTCTGTGTGTGTTTTGTTTTTCAGGTGTGGAGTTTAACTGCTGGTTTAATCAGTCAGATCCCTGTTATGCAGCTCTGGGACACAAACTCAATCTGCTGATGGCAGACACTAGTAGATATAACCTGAAGATACAAAAGAGAACAAACAACTCATATGATCCAGTTTGTAGAGTAAAGAGTGACAGGATAAGGGAGAATCAATGTGATCTTTTTAATAACAGACCTGAAGTGTCAGTCATTAATGGGATTCTGATAATAAACGGTGTGATCAGAGCAGATTCAGGGAATTACACTTTAAGACTCGAAGACTCAAACGGCACAGAAACATCTACAGATCTTCAAGTGATTGTTGAAGGTACAGTAACTCTCTCATCAGACTCATTACAATCTCATGTTCTCCAAAGATCTCACTCTCATGCAAATCAATCAGATGAATCTCTGTGAAGGTTTTATTCATGTAACACACAGTAAACACACTACATACTCCAGGAATATATGAGTAGTGTGGAAGGATGGCATTCTGCTGTGTTTGTCATGTGACTGTCATGTGTCCCTCCCTCCAGCTCCTATTGGCTCAGTGGAAGTGTCAATCATCTGCTCCTCCAGTGGGGTGATGAGGGTGTTCTGCTCCTCTGATGGAGATCTGCTCCTCTTCAGCTGGACTCTGAATGGAGATCCACTGATGGATGGAAACATCATTGATCTGGATGAGGGAACTGATGGAAACATCAGCTGCAGCGTGAAGAACCACGTCAGTCACCAACAGAAGACCATTAGACCAGTCTGTCCTGCTGGTGAGCTTTTAATACATGAATGTCCACATATTTGATAAACAGAAGCAACAAGATGAGTGAATCTCACAAAACCTGTCAAGAACATGTCAAAGTCACATTTAATTAAGTCAAGATAAATTATATTTTGAATAAAGAAAATTAGGATGCTTTTACAACCATTTCCTTTTTTTGCATTGTAACATTATTTTCATAATTAAATGAAAAATATGTGCTTTTTCAGACAATACCAAAGCCTGTCATTTTATTCTTAAGAAAAAAAGAATAAAACACCTCTTTTTAACACGTCTGATGCTTCAGAAAAGGCCAACGAAATTGGCATGTGGAATTTGCATGACTGGCCACACCTGTGACATACAGGTATATACTGTAAGCTGTCCGGCATGCTACACACACTCAGGTTTGTGCTGAGGAGCCGAGGTATGTCTCAGCCATTTCAGTGGGGCAGTCCAGCGTTGTGGCAGGAGGGACACCATGTCTTGTTCCTTCAATCTTGTTTTTTTAGGAAAAACATATACAGCTCCACAGACCAGAGTGCTGAGGAAGCACTCTTCCTCCCAAAGGGGTACCCGACGGGTAACCCGCCAAATTTGATCTAATGGGTGGAATAATATTTACGTGTCGGGTGCGGTGTGGGTCGTGGTAGGCACGGGTGGACTGCAGGTCCAATAGCCAAGGGCATTCCAACTCAATTTGGTGCATCTGACAGCTGCTTTCAAATGGTCCCGTGCTTATTTGTGTTCACGCTCTGTCTGAGGACCATTAAAGGCTTACAGCACGATTTGCAGCTGAGCATTGTAGCCAATCGTGCTGCATCTAGTCAAGTCAAGTCATCTTCATTTATATAGCGCTTTTCACAATACATATTGTTTCAAAGCAGCTTCCCAGTGACAATAGGAAAATTCTTAGCGAACTAAAGTTGGTTTTTGATTGAATCCATTGTAAAAAATTTTAATTATTACTTTAGGGGCTGCTTAAATGACACCTTTCCTACTCAAAACCGAATACCTTTTGATGCATTCTTGCTGTTCATTTACGTGTTTAGTCTATAGGTTTGTGTGTTTGAGTGTGTGTGTGTGTGCGCAGAAGCTTGGTCTTTTTAAAAAAGTAATATTTGCCAATTATACAGAAAAGTTTGTTTTTTCCGCGGATCTATGCAAACTGGAACCGTTGCACGTTCCATCTGATTGAAAGCTAGTGATCATATTAAAGGGAGCACGCTTTGCTCACTGTATGTATTTAATATAGGCTATTCACAATTTGAATAAAAGTTTTAGAATATTTTAGAATATATCGTGGTTTTTATGTCAAATGGGTCGGGTCAGGTATGGGCTAAAAATAGTGTTCTGTTCATAACTGTGGGTGCGGGTTTATCAAACAGGACCGATGGTGATTTAGGTCTGCTTCAGTCGCTTTTTTGTCTGACCTGACCTATACAGCGGTTGAAACCTCTGCAGGGCAAGCAGTACTGCAAGCAACTCAAAGCAACTGATGTGCCATTGCAGTCAAGGTCCAAAGCTGCGTGCCCATTGCAAACACCTTGACCCAGCCTGACTTAGAGGCATCTGTTGTAACAACTATGTGTCTGGACACTTGTCCTAAGGGAACCCCAGCCCATAGAAACGCAAGTTATGACCAAGTGATGAATGTATGGCGACAGATCTATGTGATAGGCACACAATGTGTGCTGCTGTGCCATGCCCATCTTGGGACACGGGAATAAAGCCAGTGCTTTAGCTATCCCATGTGCATCAGTCTGAGCGGTGTTACTACTACGGAGGGTGCAATATACCCAGGAGCCTCTGAAATTGTTTCAGTGGAACTGCTGTTTTCCCCTGAACTTCTTCAGGCAGTTCAACACTGACTGAGCATGTTTGCCCGTAAGTCATATTCACCAAGTCCAAATCCATACTGAGAAAAGAGATGCTCTGCACAGGGGAGAGCTTGCTCTTTTCCCTGTTGACCTGAAGCCCCAAATGGCTCAGTTCTCTGAGCACCAGGTTCCTGTGTGCAGACAACAGAACTCGAAGGTGATCTAGAATGAGCCAGTTGTTGAGATAATTAAGAATGTGGATTCCCACTTTCCTTAATGGGGCAAAAGCAGCTTTTTCGACTTTCGTAAAGATGTGAGGTGACAGGAACCGCCCTAAGCAGAGGACCTTGTACTGATATGCCTAACCGAAGGAATGGACTATGTTGAGGTACAATCTAGACATGGAAATACACCCTTCAGGTCTGTTGCTGCAAAACAATCCTGCTGGCAAGCACAAGTCAGGATGCACCTCTGCATTGACATTTTGAATGTGCAGGTCTAGGATTTGTCTCATCCCACCACCTTTTTTCGGTACAATGAAGTGTGAGGGCTGTAGAAACCCTTCCTATCTTGGCTGGAAGGACAGGTTCTATTGTATTCTTTGCCAGGAGGACTGCAATATCTACACGCAGGACAGGGGCATCTATTTCTGCCTCTGAAGTAAATAGAATGCCACTGAACCTGGGCGGGCTCCTGGTGAACTGAATTGCATAGCATAGTTTATTGTCCTGATGAGTCAGCGTAATGGGTTGGGAAGTGGCAACCACGCATTCAGACTTCTGACCAATGGTATTATCATAACAATGACGTACAATGTTGCCGTCTGTGGCAGCAAAGTTGAGTAATGGTCGCTACATTGGATGGCATAGCCTCCCATAACTGTGTCTGTGGGTGCATACAGACACCTACCTTGGGACGCTTCAAAGTCGTCGTAGGGTTCTTAGTTGTCACCTAATGAGTGGGCGGTGCCACCTTCCTGCGGTAAACTCCGTGCTGCGGTCGGATTGAGGGACGGGGATGGTGTGACTGCTCTTTTTGCTCTTTTGCTGAAGCGAACAACAACCACAGCAAACCAACTCAAGGTGAATGGATTGAATGACTGAAGATATCCACTCTTTGAGGAACAAATCTGACTGTGTGTTGCATGCCAGTCAGCTTATATATCTGTGTGTCCAGGGTGTGGCCAGTCATGCAAATTCCACACGCCAATTTCATTGGCCTTTTCTGAAGCATCAGAGGTGTTTGGGGCTCCCAAGAGTGACCCCTAGTGTCTTCACTCAACACCACATCAAAGTGAATGACAGATGCGCTCAAACTATTTCATGGGGTTTTTAATCTGGGTGATTATTAGGAACATGATTTGAGAGCTGAGATCTTAATACACATTTATAGTCTCTCTCTCTCTCTCTCTGTGTGTGTGTGTGTGTGTGTGTGTGTGTGTGTGTGTGTGTGTGTGTGTGTTCTTCAGGTCTGGAGTTTAACTGCTGGTTTAATCAGGAAGATCCCTGTTACGCAGCTCTGGGACACAAACTCAATCTGCTGATGGTGGACACTAGTAGATATAACCTGAAGATACAAAAGATAATAAACTACAGCACTGAAGAGTACTGTAGAGTACAGAATCAAACGATAAAGGAGAATCAATGTGATCTTTTTAATAACAGACCTGAAGTGTCAGTCATTAATGGGACTCTGATAATAAACCGTGTGATCAGAGCAGATTCAGGGTTTTACAGATTAGAAGTCGTTGGCTCAGATGGCAGAAAAACAACTAAATATCTTCAAGTGATTGTTGAAGGTACAGTAACTCTCATCAGACTCATTACAATCTCATGTTCTCCAAAGATCTCACTCTCATGCAAATCAATCAGATGAATCTCTGTGAAGGTTTTTATTCATGTAACACACAGTAAACACACTACATACTCCAGGAATATATGAGTAGTGTGGAAGGATGGCATTCTGCTGTGTTTGTCATGTGACTGTCATGTGTCCCTCCCTCCAGCTCCTATTGGCTCAGTGGAAGTGTCAGTCATCTGCTCCTCCAGTGGGGTGATGAGGGTGTTCTGCTCCTCTGATGGAGATCTGCTCCTCTTCAGCTGGACTCTGAATGGAGATCCACTGATGGATGGAAACATCATTGATCTGGATGAGGGAACTGATGGAAACATCAGCTGCAGCGTGAAGAACCACGTCAGTCACCGACAGAAGACCGTTAGACTCGTGCAGGACATGCAGGGGGTCAAATGTAAAAAATAAATAAATAAATAAATAGGGCATATACAGTATATTACATCCAATATAGCAATATACAGTACTGGCTTGGACACATTACTATTAATGTTTTTGAAAGAAGCCTCCATTTATTTGATCAAAAATACAGAAAAAAACAGTAATATTATGAAATAATATTACAATTTAAAGTAATGGTTTTCTATTTTAATATACACTTTAATATATATTTATTCCTGTGATGCAAAGCTGATTTCTTTAGCATCATTACTCCAGTCTTCAGTGTCACATGATCCTTCAGAAATCATTCTAATATGCTGATAATAACATGTAAAAAAAATAACTTTTAACCGGGACTGGATCTGGACTGGATACATTTCACATTACAGGCTTGTAGGTGGCACTTGGGCTTCATTTAACCAACTATGGTTGTTTCCATTAAATGGTAAATCATTATGCAATAAGTAAATATGAGTAAATTGAAAAGTACTTACCATTAATGCGACTTCTGGTGCTGTGTGGTTTTGTGTAGTGTACTCATCATCTTATTTATTAGCCATTTCATGCTTGTTAAAAAATTAAAACAGATAGTGGCTATGTAGTTTTCATAGATTTGTGAATAAGACCGGGAAATTACCACTCCATTTCGTGTACTGTCCAATGAAATTTCAGCTGCTTGTTCCACATCACAATTGGTTGGTTTATTAAACATGACAAATGAGCATCAATGAATTATGTGATCAAATATTTAATTGAAACAACACGTTAGCTTTGATTAATGATGAGAAAGGTTTTAAAAATCATGATTGTTTGGCTTGTTTTTTCCTGCCGTTGAGCCTCAGGCATTCACTGAAAGTCATATGGCTTGCGACCCTGAAGGTTCCTGACCGCTGTTGTAAGCAGACAGTTTGGTCACATTTATGATTATGGGATTACTGATATTAACTTACTGTATTTTATTTTTACAATGAGCAGAATAATTGTGATTTATGATGAGAGATCATTATACACATTTATCTCTCTCTGTGTGTGTGTTTTGTTTTTCAGGTCTGGAGTTTAACTGCAGTTTTCATCAGTCAGATCCCTGTTACACAGCTCTGGGACACAAACTCAATCTAGTAGATACTAGTAGATATGACCTGAAGATACAAAAGAGAACAAACAACTCATATGATCCAGTTTGTAGAGTAAAGAATGGCAGGATAAAAGAGAGGGAATGTGATCTTTTTAATAAGAGACCTGAAGTGACAGTCATTAATGGGACTCTGATAATAAACCGTGTGATCAGAGCAGATTCAGGGAATTACACTTTAAGACTCGAAGACTCAGACGGCACAGAAACATCTACAGGTCTTCAAGTGATTGTTGAAGGTACAGTAATGCCGAGTTCAGACTGCACGATTTTCAAAGTAGTCGGGTCACTGTTCTTTTCACGCTGCATGACTATCTTGGCCATCATTCAGTCGCTGCTGTGTTCAAACTGCACGATGGATCGGCGACAGAAGGTTTCACACTGCATGACTTTACAATAGGAAGAATCGCCGACAACTCTGTCTGGCATTCAAACAACGTTTCACAACCAAACACACGCGAGATGTGACAAGGAAACAACGCGATATCACGCATGCAAGACCAGAGTTCTCACGTGAGACTGCGTTTATTATTAAAAACGGTAGCCCGCAAGAAGCTTGCAATATGAATTGCCTGTGAGCTGATTTGCAGCGAAAACAAGAAAAAGAAAAGAAGAATATGGAGGAGGAAATGGTTGGGGAGACGCGAGGAACAAGGATTGCGTGTTCTGTTCTGCAACGAGAGTGGTCTATAACTCCTCCCCGAACTCCCCGCTGCTCTGTATCTTGCTCTCTCATTGGCTGTCGGTCATCGCCGATGTAGTTTTCAGTCAGAACACTTTTCACACTGCAGGATTTTGAATCGCCGACAGGTCCAGATATTTAGCATGCCGATTCTCTCAGATCGCGTCTTTGCTCATTCACACTGCGTGATTGTCACTCGCGTGAACCAGCACCGATTTGCCTGTGATTTCGGGCATTTGTCGGCGATTTCTCAAAACCTGTCGGCGAGCCAAACTCGGCTTTACTCTCTCATCAGACTCATTACAATCTCATGTTCTCCAAAGATCTCACTCTCATGCAAATCAATCAGATGAATCTCTGTGAAGGTTTTATTCATGTAACACACAGTAAACACACTACATACTCCAGGAATATATGAGTAGTGTGGAAGGATGGCATTCTGCTGTGTTTGTCGTGTGACTGTCATGTGTCCCTCCCTCCAGCTCCTATTGGCTCAGTGGAAGTGTCAGTCATCTGCTCCTCCAGTGGGGTGATGAGGGTGTTCTGCTCCTCTGATGGAGATCTGCTCCTCTTCAGCTGGACTCTGAATGGAGATCCACTGATGGATGGAAACATCATTGATCTGGATGAGGGAACTGATGGAAACATCAGCTGCAGCGTGAAGAACCACGTCAGTCACCAACAGAAGACCGTTAGTGTAAAACACTGTCCTGGTGAGATGATTTCTGTTCATCTACAGATATCAACAACCCAAGATACACTCACCTAAAGGATTATTAGGAACACCTGTTCAATTTCTCATTAATGCAATTATCTAATCAACCAATCACATGGCAGTTGTTTCAATGCATTTAGGGGTGTGGTCCTGGTCAAGACAATCTCCTGAACTCCAAACTGAATATCAGAATGGGAAAGAAAGGTGATTTAAGCAATTTTGAGCGTGGCATGGTTGTTGGTGCCAGACGGGCCGGTCTGAGTATTTCACAATCTGCTCAGTTACTGGGATTTTCACGCACAACCATTTCTAGGGTTTACAAAGAATGGTGTGAAAAGGGAAAATCATCCAGTATGCGGCAGTCCTGTGGGCGAAAATGCCTTGTTGATGCTAGAGGTCAGAGGAGAATGGGCCGACTGATTCAAGCTGATAGAAGAGCAACTTTGACTGAAATAACCACTCGTTACAACCGAGGTATGCAGCAAAGCATTTGTGAAGCCACAACACGCACAACCTTGAGGCGGATGGGCTACAACAGCAGAAGACCCCACCGGGTACCACTCATCTCCACCACAAGTAGGAAAAAGAGGCTACAATTTGCATGAGCTCACCAAAATTGGACAGTTGAAGACTGGAAAAATGTTGCCTGGTCTGATGAGTCTCGATTTCTGTTGAGACATTCAGATGGTAGAGTCAGAATTTGGCGTAAACAGAATGAGAACATGGATCCATCATGCCTTGTTACCACTGTGCAGGCTGGTGGTGGTGGTGTAATGGTGTGCGGGATGTTTTCTTGGCACACTTTAGGCCCCTTAGTGCCAATTGGGCATCGTTTAAATGTCACGGCCTACCTGAGCATTGTTTCTGACCATGTCCATCCCTTTATGACCACCATGTACCCATCCTCTGATGGCTACTTCCAGCAGGATAATGCACCATGTCACAAAGCTCGAATCATTTCAGATTGGTTTCTTGAACATGACAATGAGTTCACTGTACTAAAATGGCCCCCACAGTCACCAGATCTCAACCCAATTGGGATGCGGTGGAACGGGAGCTTCATGCCCTGGATGTGCATCCCACAAATCTCCATCAACTGCAAGATGCTATCCTATCAATATGGGCCAACATTTCTAAAGAATGCTTTCAGCAGCTTGTTGAATCAATGCCACGTAGAATTAAGGCAGTTCTGAAGGCGAAAGGGGGTCAAACACAGTATTAGTATGGTGTTCCTAATAATCCTTTAGGTGAGTGTAGATTAACTGATTGATTGATTGATTGATTGGTTGATTGATTCTGTCTGTGTTGTTTTCAGAGTCTCTGGTGTTTGTTCTGGTCTGGTGTTTTCAGATGATGTTTCTGTTGGGTCAGTTAGGAGGTTTTCACATCTACATGAGACACACGTCAGGTCAGAGACATTTATCATCATCATTATGGATTTGACATGCAAATATTAAAGGATTAGTTCACTTTTAAATAAACTTTTCCTGATAATTTACTCACCCCCATGTCATCCAAGATGTCCATGACTTTCTTTCTTCAGTTGAAAAGAAATTAAGGTTTTTGATGAAAACATTCCAGGATTTTTCTCCATATAGTGGACTTCAATGGGCACCAAACGGTTCAAGGTCCAAATGACAGTTTCAGTGCATCTTCAAAGATACCAGACGATGAATAAGGGTCTTATCTAGAGAAACGATCAGTCATTTTTATAAGGACAAATGCTCACCTTGCTCTGTTCTGCAAAGCGCGTTCGTGACCTCGCGTAATACGCAATTATGTTGAAAAGGTCATGATTGACGTTAGGCGGAAGTACGATGTCAGTGTTTACAAGCTGAACCTGCAAATACTATGTCAAATGCCGTTTACAAAAAAAGGTAAAACAACTAATGGTTCTTCCATCCTGTGTTGTCAGTGCCATCAGACTGTCATACCCTTCTCCATCAGAACAAAAACACCTCTAAAGGGGGTCGCACACCGGCCGCGCACATCATATACGCGCAAGCTCAACTTTGACTCAACTCCTGATAGAAGAGCTGCACAATGGGAGTGTTTTACGTCAACAGGGAAATGTTACATATGCTAATGCTTTAATATTTTGTACTGAGGTTAGTGTACACGGAAAAATGGCACAACAAAGCAAAAGGAAAGAAAATGCTACGTTCATTATACATTTTTAGACTTTATTCAAGCTGTTAAACTAAAAGTGTAAAACTAATGTATCTTGCAGCACAGGGTGAAGTCAATATGTACATTAATGACGATTTGAGAGAAATATGATATACATTTAATGTAAAACAATATACATGGCGCTCTGTGGCGCGGCAGGATTTTGAACAACTTCCTGAGTCGTAGCTGGGCGCCGTGGACAGGCGCCGAATGTCACCACCGGTGTGCGTACACTCATAGAAAACAATGCGTTTGAATTTTAAAGACGTGGCGTGGCGCTGAGCTTCGGTCCGGTGTGCGACCCCCTTAAAACACTGTTGCTCAGTAACGGTGGAAATCCATTTTATCCGGTAATGCAGCGAGACAGAAACAGGGACTCACCGACTGATTCTAATGGCGGGATAGAAATGGTCCAGTCGAGGCAGCATTGAGATTCTTCCTCTGTTGGCAATGGTTGGCATTTGCCACATGTGCACCACCACGCTTCGTTAGATCTTCGTCTGCCCGATGCTTGAAAGGTGTGTGTCGCTGCAGCAGTCTCTTCCATCTGCCTAATTTCGTCCTCTGTGTATTCCGGTTCAAAAAGGTATTGCAGGGCGAAAAACTCATCTTCTCCTTAAAGTTCAAAATTGTCCAACATTGTTGTTTTACGCTTATTCATCGTCTGGTATCTTTGAAGCTGCACTGAAACTGTCATTTGGACCTTGAACCGTTTGGAGGCCACTGAAGTCCATTATAAGGAGAAAAATCCTGGAATGTTTTCATCAAAAACCTTAATTTCTTTTCGACTGAAGAAAGAAAGTCATGGACATCTTGGATGACATGGGGGTGAGTAAATTATCAGCAAAAGTTTATTTAAAAGTGAACTAATCCTTTAAGAGTGTGAAGATGATGATGATGAGAATCTGATGCTTTTAGGAAAGAAACAGGAAGATCAACAAGTGAGAATGAGCAGATTTAGAGAAGGACATGAACACACAGCAGAAGATTGAGGAGAGCAGCAGCAGATCTCATCACATCTATGAGAAATCACTTCAGAACGGCCAAGACTTTCACATCCATCCAACATTTATTTTACACATCTGGAGTCACTCATTTACTTATTTCACTTCACAAGATCTTTGGCTTTAAGAGAGTTGAAAGAAACAGAAATGACACTGAATGTATTAGTGGTAAAGGATTCATGATTAAGTGCAAATAAACATGGCAGTTTTAATTGCTTGGTTAATGCTTGTGTTTAATGATGAGTCACTTCAGCATCTGAAAGCTCCACATCTCTGTTTCTTCTGTTTGAGAGTCTCTCTGTGCTTTTGACAGTGGAAGTGTTCAAAGTGTTGTTTTTCATTATAAAAAAAAATAAGAAATCAAGCTTATACATACATCTCGAACCAAAACCAAAACTCTTTAGGGGCATTTTTAGACCAATCAACATTAAATTATCATGACCAGATCAAATGTATTTTTTAAGAGCCTCGGACAAGAGATTGTGGATGACATGAGGAAGAATTATTTAAGGTGGTTTTACTAAATGTATGCACCTTTTTGACCATAGAGTTGTTGCTGGTGATGTTAGCAGCCTACATCTTTTCTGGCGCTCCAGTAATGTTCTTGAAGTCTCTCCCATTATGGGACCTCCAAGGATGTCCTACTTCTTACATGTGTGTCTTTGAGTAGCTGCACTTCTTTTCTGCTCATAAATTTTATTTGGGAGATCAGTGCCGTTACTGCAGACCATCCATACTGTAATGAACATGCCAAGCAACCCAGAGCCGTGACGGGGGATACGTTACGTTTGGTATCACATTTGGGTTTTCATGTCTTTTATTTTGTATAATCACAGTTATGTTTTCTGTTTGTCTGCGTGATTGTCACTCGCGTGAACGAAAAGTCACAAATTCAAAAAAATGTGACAGTAGAGATAATGGATACAATGATTTGTCCCTGAAACCATAGATCTATATGTTGCTATACTAAGCTGTCCGCCATATTGGAACAGTCAAATCCAGTCTGTGACACTCAAGAGCAAGTTGACTGTGTGTCTGCAACCTAGCTATAAGCATGTGTGATATCTATATATCTGCAATATGATTTTCACTTCATTTCTGCATATGGATATTTCATATTGGGTAATACTTAAAAACTCAAACCAGCACATTCTCACCTCTGAAAGTTCATCCCTGTTACAGGTCTAGTTGCAGCAAGGACAATTCAGAATCAGACATCAATAAAAGTGGGTTTATGTAGAAAAGGAACACAGAACAACTAAACCAAAGCACACTTAGGCAAACATAAGAACAGACACGGAGTGCAGGGAAGTGAGTCTCTGAACTTGAAGAAACATTCACTTGTGTTGTAGGTGGTGGGACAAGTCTGTGGCAAACCTCAAGTAACGTTAGGTTATTTTCCATACCATTCAGAGCAAAAAGAAGATCGAAGCAATTGTCAGACGCACAAAACTAATTTTATCTTTAGCTAAGAGCCTATTACCATCATAATCCAATCATGATTTAATTAATAAATCAGACCTAACTGTTATTTATAGTTTATATATTTAGATTATATGTGTTTGTGCACATGGTATCAGGAAGCAACGTATACCCACATAATGACAGGGAGGTCACTACGGTGCGGAAATCAAGTTACCCCTCCCACTTCTGCTAGTTTTACTGAGATGTCTTGTCCCGTGCGAATTGGCCAATAAATATTACAGTTGTCCTGAGGTAAAATTACTTTACTCCACCTCCCCATGTAAAACTAATCCCGTCTGAATGGGGCTATAGTCTGCACAATGCTGTGACATTTTAAAATATACATCCATTTGGATTACACAGTCTAAACATAAATTTAATGTGATGCATATTTGTCAGTCAGTATTGAAACAAACCCATCAGAAACTTAAAGAGACTTGATTTTTTTCCTCATTTTTGTTTCAGTGATTTAAATATCAGGAATACAGAAAGTACACTTATGTGTGTTAGTTATTTTTGTGTCCTTGTAAAGACGTTCAACCCCAAACTTCTCCAGTAAATGATGTCAACTTCCTCTTCTCTCACAAGTGTGCAGTATTCTTAATATATCTTGAGCACAGATGAGTGTCAGCAGATCTTCTGTCAGAGTAAGAAGTGATTGTGTGACTGAAGCAGCTCTCATAATACTTTAAGGAGTTTGCAAACTAAGTTTTTATTTTTAAAATTTAACCTGCAGTTCTATAAATACTGTCACGTGGTTCAGTGGTTTCCACATGGTTTTCCGCTGCTTCCTCTCTCTCTCTCTGTCTATCCACTCTGTTCTTCTCTCTTTCCCCAGTGTTTTCAGTTTTCTCACAGTTCATATCTCTATCATTGCACTCATCTGTATATCTTAGTGTACTCCTCAAAGTTACAATATTACAATATACTGTTGATATTTGAAATCAACCCAAACAAACCCACCCCTCTCTTCATTGCTCCGCCTCCAAAATTCACGAACACTTCACTGCCCACTCCAAACCGCCTCATTTCGAGCTGGTCTTGAACCCTACATGCCGCCGTGCTAACAAGGATTCTAAACACTAAATTCCTTTAAAACCTCTTGGAAAACAGAGCAAAATTATTCTCAAGGATCCTGTAAAATTCCATGAATGTTTGTGTAATATTCCTGATGATAGAGTGTTGGATAGAGATAGTTATAGTGTGTGTGTGTGTGTGTGTGTGTGTGTGTGTGTTCTTCAGGTCTGGAGTTTAACTGCTGGTTTAATCAGGAAGATCCCTGTTACGCAGCTCTGGGACACAAACTCAATCTGCTGATGGTGGACACTAGTAGATATAACCTGAAGATACAAAAGATAATAAACTACAGCACTGAAGAATACTGTAGAGTACAGAATCAAACGATAAAGGAGAATGAATGTGATCTTTTCAATAACAGATCTGAAGTGTCATTCATTAATGGGACTCTGATAATAAACGGTGTGATCAGAGCAGATTCAGGGATTTACAGATTAGATCTCGAAGACTCAGACGGCACAACAACATCTACAGATCTTCAAGTGATTGTTGAAGGTACAGTAACTCTCATCAGACTCATTACAATCTCATGTTCTCCAAAGATCTCACTCTCATGCAGATCAGTCAGATGAAATCTGTTTAATTGTGTTGCTTTCAGCGATTTCAGCGTCTCTGGTGTTTGTTCTGGTCTGGTGTTTTCAGATGATGTTTCTGTTGGGTCTGTTAGGAGGTTTTCACATCTGCATGAGACACACGTCAGGTCAGAGACATTTATCATCATCATTATGGATTTGACATGCAGATATTAAGAGTGTGAAGATGATGATGATGAGAATCTGATGCTTTTAGGAAAGAAACAGGAAGATCAACAAGTGAGAATGAGCAGATTTAGAGAAGGACATGAACACACAGCAGAAGATTGAGGAGAGCAGCAGCAGATCTCATCACATCTATGAGAAATCACTTCAGAACGGCCAAGACTTTCACATCCATCCAACATTTATTTTACACATCTGGAGTCACTCATTTACTTATTTCACTTCACAAGATAAACACATTGTTCTTTAAGAATTGGAAATTAAATATGTTTAAATTGATACGATTAACTCTATATTTAGTTAAATGAAAACAAAATGTGAAATTGTTTTTGCAGTGAAGACACAGTGTACATGAATTAAATTTAAACAAGTTTGCAATATAAAAGCAATAAATCTAAATAGATATCAAATGAAAAAATTAACTTTAGTAAATGAGTCCAGCTGTAACTCATATCCTAGTGCAGATTTTGCTAGAAACCAGGAAAGTGTCTCATCTTTGACACTTACTACTCAAACATTAAATTATAGACTTATAATATTACGGTTTATTTTTTAAGCTTAGTTTATTTAAAAGATTTAAAGAATCAACAGTTTTTTCGAGTCAGAAACTTTAATGACAAGCACTTTTTCAGCACCAGATTTGCACTGGAATCACATCTTTAAATGTCCTGGAGCTTTTTAAGTTGTGTGAATGTTTCTACATTATGCATATCGATACACTGTTGCCAAAAGTTTTGGGATGCCTGCCTTTACATGCACATGAACTTTAATGACATCCCATTCTTAATCCGTAGGGTTTAATATGGAGTTGCCCCACCCTTTGCAGCTATAACACCTTCAGCTCTTCTGGGAAGGCTTTCCACAAGGTTTAGGAGTGTGTTTATGGGAATTTTTGGCCATTCTTCTAGAAGCGCATTTGTGAGGTCAGGCAGTGATGTTGGCGAGAAGGTCTGGCTCACAGTCTCCGCTCTAATTCATCCCAAAGGTGTTCTGTCGGGTTGAGGTCAGGACTCTGTGCAGGCCAGTCACGTTCCTCCACACCAAACTCACTCATCCATGTCTTTATGGACCTTGCTTTGTGCACTGGTGCACAGTCATGTTGGAACAGGAAGGGGCCATCCTCAAACTGTTCCCACAAAATTGTCCAAATGTCTTGGTATGCTGAAGCATTAAGAGTTCCTTTCACTGGAACTAAGGGTTCAAGCCCAACCCCAGAAAAACAACCCCACACCATAATCCCCCTCCACAAAACTTTACACTCGGCACAATGCAGTCAGGCAAGCACCGTTCTCCTGGAACCACCAAACCCAGACTTGTCCATCAGATTGTCAGACAGAGAAGCGTGATTGGTCACTCCAGAGAACACGTCTCACTGCTCTAGAGTCCAGTGACGGTGTGCTTTACACCACTGCATCCCACGCTTTGCATTGCATTGGTGATGTGAGGCTTGGATCAGCTGCTCGGCCATGGAAACACATTCCATGAAGCTCTCTACACTGTTCTTGAGCTAATCTGAAGGACACATGAAGTTTGGAGGTCTGTAGCTATTGACTCTGCAGAAATTTCTGCGCACCTCAGCATGCGCTGACCCCGCTCTGTGATTTTACGTGGCCGACCACTTCATGCCTGAGTTGCTGTTGTTCCCAATTGCTTCCACTTTGTTATGATGCCTCTAACAGTTGACCGTGGAATATTTAGTAGTGAGGAAATTCCACGAATGGACTTATTGCACAGATCGCAACCTATCACGGTACCACGCTTGAATTCACTGAGCTCCTGAGAGCGACCCATTCCTTCACAAATGTTTGTAGAAGCAGTCTGCATGCCTAGTGCTTGATTTATACACCTGTGGACATGGAAGTGATTGAAACACCTGAACTCAATGATTTGAAGGGGTGTCCCAATACTTTGGCAATATAGTGTATCTACTGTGGTTCAAAATATATAAATTCATTTTTCAGAGTTTAGAGTCCAAACTAGCAACATGCACACCTGTTCCTAACTGCATTATCATCATCTTGAAAACCAAGCTTTGCACTATCAGTTCTGTCAATTTTGTTTTTGTCAGTTATATGCAAAATCTTTTATCTGTTATAAACCCTCAAAACAATGAGTGAACTGGGCAACTGCACTGTAAAATTCCCAAGAAATGGTGTGTTTATCTTCCTGTTCTTTGTCCTGCATACGCGCTTCACTCTTTCAATGAAGTTCTCTGACTTCCTCTAGTGATAAGAACTGACAACTTGGAAACTTGCAATACAACGATGATTGAGAGATGAACAAATAACCCTGATGATCATATTTCTTCGGGGGGAAAGAGGTATGGATAGACAAGTAAACACAAGTTGCTTCAGTCCAGTAAGTGTTAATCTTAAAATATTACCAACAATATCAAAGTTATTCTTAAGTTTACTTGATATAAATCAGTGCAGATTTGACACAAAGACACGTGAAGCTCGAGCTGAAGGACGTTTGGACAGTTATACTAAAAGACTTTTACAGTCTAAACTCTCAGACAGAGAGAGAAGGACTGGAGGAGATTGAGAGCAACAGGTTTATCAGATCATTCTTGATCATTTAGAGACCTTAGAAATTTGCTTATCAAAATATATGATGACTTTATAGATAAGTTCAGGAGTTTAACACATGTCACGTATTTACTTATTTCACTTCACAAGATCTTTGTCCTCATAAAATATTGCTAAACACATTCTTCTTTAAGAATTGTAAATTAAATGTGTTGAAATTGATAAGATTAACTCTGTATTGAGTTAAAATAAAATAATTTAAAATTAAATAGTTTTTGCTGTCAGAAGATGCAAGCTTGTTGGATTTTAAGTTTATCAGTTTTCATTTTATTTCACAAAATGCATGAATCAAATGTAAACAAGTTTGCAATATAAAAACAATCAATCTAAATAGATATCAAAATATCAAATTGACTTTAGTAAATGAGTCCAGCTGTAACTCTTGTTTCCTCCCGCAGATGTCGCTAGTAACCAGCAAAGTGTTTCATCTTTGACACTTATTAGTCAAACTTTACATTATAGACTTACATTATTACTGTGTTTATTTTTATAAAGTTTATTTGACAGATTTAAAACTGCACTACAGAACTTTAGCCTCTCTATTCTCACCTGTGAAAAACATAAAATCACTTTGTCTACTGTGTTCTTCTTCCTCCTCATTTCAGGACATCAATGTCACTGACATGCATAATTATACATATATGTGCACATACATATACTCACACACACCCATATATACATATAGCATGCATACTCCAACCCACAAACATCTATTTTCCTAAAAAGGAAATATAATGGTGACAGATTAATATTGGCACATCTGAATTATTTAATTACCCTTACAGCAAAGGCAGGCAGGTAGATATAATCTGTAAATTGTGAAAGAAAAATGCAAAAATGTCAGAAGCTTTAATGACAAGCACTTTTTCAGCACCAGATTTGCATGCACTATTTTTTATTTTATTTTATTTTATTTTATTTTATTTTATTTTATTTTATTTTATTTTATTTTATTTTATTTTATTTTATTTTTTTCTTGGAGTTTAGAGTGTGGCAAATGTGAATATTATCCAAACTATCTTGGACATGCTCCAAAAGAAACATGCACACCTGTTCTAGTTGATAACAGATAGTGGAAAGTGGAAAGCTTGGTGTTGAAGATGATGATAATGTAATTAAGGAATAGATGTTCATGTTTCTTTTGGAGCTCGTGTTCTCAAAACAGTGAGTGAACTGGGCAACTGAGGTATTCCTGAGAAATGGTGTGTTTATCTTCCTGTTCTTTGTCCTGCACGCGCTTCACTCTTTCAATGAAGTTCTCTGACTTCCTAAGAACTGACAACTTGAAACACTAACTAGAGGGTTAGCTTCTTATGTCTTAGTGAGATGATATTTAAATGCTTAGTTTTAAGCTCTGTAGTTTGGAAACATGCAATACAATGATGATTGAGAGATGAACAAATAACCCTGATGATCATATTTCTTCAGGGGGAAAGAGGTATGGATAGACAAGTAAACACAAGTTGCTTCAGTCCAGTAAGTGTTAATCTTAAAATATTACCAACAATATCAAAGTTATTCTTAAGTTTACTTGATATAAATCAGTGCAGATTTGACAGAAAGACACGTGAAGCTCGAGTTAGACAGTTATACTAAAAGACTTTTACTGGATAAACTCTCAGACAGACACAGAAGGACTGGAGGAGATCGAGTGTGACAGGTTTATCAGATCATTCTTGATCATTTGAGACCTTAGAAATTTGCATATCAAATATAAGATGGCTTTATAGATAAATTCAGGAGAGGTTGTTGCTTCTTTCAGTATTTGACAGTTTCAGTGTTTCAGAATTTCAGCTAGTTAGCAATAAATGCACATTTGCTTTTGATACAATGACTTTATTAAAACAACACACACACAGGATTTGATTTATTACAAGCCTGTCTTTCATATGATGATTAAGTCATTTTGAATAAAAGCATCTGCCAAAATCATGCAAAAGTTTACATTTGGAGAAATTCAAATCCAAAAAAGAAAGAAAGAAAACAATCATTATTTATCTTTAGGCAGAACATTTTTCTCATAGAAACCAGCATTGGTTATGTTTCCAGCAGGTCTGTACTGACCAACAACAAAAACTGTGTTTCCATCAGTAGCCATCCCAACTCCCAGCTCTGTGGACGACTTCCACACAACCTGGGTGAAATGCCCTGCAGATTATATATATCACAGTTACACAGAGATTATAATAAAGGCCATTAAAATAATGTCAATTTCCTCATTGCTAAATATTTGCTAATATTGCTAATATTACCTGTTTTGGGTTGATGTCCTGGTGTGTCAAAGTTGTAATCTTTGATCTCACCGTACCACGAGTCCACAGCCTCCTTCCCTGCAACACAGAAAACAATATATGTTTTAAAGTTCTCACTCATTTTGAACATGCTGATTTATTAAGCTGCAGATTTTACCTGTGGGTGTCTTTGTTTGGGAGCTAAAGGCATAAAACACATTCTCCCCATCATTAGTGTCACTGTGGCCCAATGATTTATTGCTCAGCATGTGTTCTGCCCACTTCTGAGCCGTGCCGCACAGATCCTCACTGTACGTCAGCGCCGGGGCCTGATGCTGCGCACGGTACTGGTTGTGAGTGTCCAGAAACTTCTGTTTAAAGCTTTCATCTGTGGAGAATCACACAAACACCAGCACTCAAGAGATGGATGGACAGACTTGGATCGATCTTGAAACCTGGAAGTAAGCTAGTTTCTTTGAATGTGCAAATGTGAGACTTCAAAAATAACAAGTGCAGTAAATTATAAAACTATTTGCACTACATTCTTAAAAATACTGAAATAAACCATCAATGGTTCCATGAAGAATACTTAACATCCATGGAAACTTTCCATTGCTTTATAGTGGAAAAGTTTCTTTATATTGTTAAATGTTCTTCACACTAAGAAAAAAATGTATCTTGTATGGCATCACTGCATGCGGAAAAAAACAAACAAACAAACAAACAAAACTTTTGGAACCTTTATAATTAAGACAGTGTGCGTATGATTATGAGAATAAAATAAACAAATACAATAACAAATGCCAAATGTTTGCAATATCAAGCAGCATAATGGACTGTTTTCGTTCAGGTAAAATGACTGGAAGTGAATGACACCAGAAGCTGCTTAAAGTTAGAATAATTAAATACAGAAATAAATATGAAGATCAATGACCCACCTGCCATAGCTGAAGAAGTATAAGCTGTAAAAAACAAACATAATTGTTGTTAATATTCATAATAACTATATATATATATATATATATAGATATATATATATATATATATATATATATATATATATATATATTATAATTTATTGAGTACAAATAGCCTATGTAAACACAACAGATGTTCCTCTCTGGTTCTTCATACCTTCTCTTGTCCTGGAGTTGTTGGGTTGTTTTGTTCTCTCGCTCTGCCTTCAGCACAGATTGATGTGTGTATATATACTGTGACTTTATCTCCTCCTCCTCCTCCTTCACTCTTCAACTCCATCTCTTTAGTTGAACCTGAGGGTGAAACTGACACCCCTAGTTCAGAGGGACAGAAAGAAATGTCCAATAGTTTGATTCACAGGAACTCCCTTCATGAGCTTTTGTGTTGTTGTACTGTGTGTGTGTGAGAGAGAGAGAGATAAAGAGTTGATTCCAGAGAAATGTGAAAGAATCAATCATGGAAAATGACAATCTGAGTGTAAGAGCCACATAAGGACTATAGTTCATCGAGAAAAAAAAACAAAAAAAAACTATTTCATGAAAATTTATAAGTAATTTATTGGTTTAAAATGCATAATTTAGTAATGTTTAGATCTGATAACATTTCTGTATTTTGTGCTTCCAATCAGATAGCACTACATCATAGCATAAACAATTGGATGTAGTTAGTTTTAGTTTTGAAGTAAGAGACGTTGGAAGCAACACAGTTTTTTGACCGTGCATACCATGTCTGTGTAAGTTATTGTTTTGGAAGTAAACATCTAAAAAGAAGACACTTGGTTTGCTCGTGTTTCCAAATACTGGTTGTAGACTGACTTCAAAAAGTGGTACAGAAGAATTAAAAACAACTAGGTGCCACTACATTAGTCAAAAAACTCGCTAATACGAAGCTACTCTGGATAACGAAGAGCTAGCTTGTTGCTGCGGGAGCTCAGCGGATCGAACTTTAGCGCCGAAAACGAGACACGGGAACGGGCCTGTCTGCCACAGCGAACCGCGAAGGACCGTCATCAAGGACGCAGTTTCTCCGCTGTTTGTCGGGCTTCCATACGCACCGCTAGCTAGCGGCTAAGTAGTCTGTCTGTTAAGAGAGAAGTGACGCTGCGCGCTGCGGCTGAGTGAGACAGAGTGGACTTTATCTGTGTGAATTGTCAAGAAATGAACTTTTTCTCTGCATAACGTATGCTGATATTAAACTCTGATTCAGTCAATGTGGAGTTATGGCGATCTTTAAGAAGTTGTATTGCACTCGTTTTATTAAGAAAAGTACATTAGAAGACAGTGCTTGAAACGTTTGCATACAATTAGAGCATTTACTCTGCAATTTGTAAGATGGCTGAGGAAGATGAACATAGATGTATCGAGGATACAATGGAACAGAGAAGGTCACATAAGATGACAGAGAAGGCGTTAGAGGAGAGATTGCAGAGGTGCATTGCACAGAGAAGAAGAACATTAGGAACTCTGACAAGTCAAGTCAAGTCAAATTTATTTATATAGCGCTTTTACAATTGGTAATTGTTTCAAAGCAGCTTTACATATTAGAAGCACAGAAAAAAAGAGAAGTGGTTAAAAATAAGCTGTACAAACAAGCGTGGTAATATGTAACATATACAAGATTAAGCCAATGTCGGCTGACTTCCAGGGGTGGAAAAAAACCCCTAGGAGAAAAACCCAGCGTTCTAACACTGGGAAAAAAGTCCTAGGAGGGAAAAAACCCCTTGGAAGATATATATAATATATGTAAATGGTTATGGAGATCAAAATCTGAATTATACATTTTTATTATTGAGATTAAAAATAGATTATATATAAATATATGTAAGTGGATACGGAGATTAAAAATCTGAATTATAGATGCAGCCAGAACGTACTCGGTTACTAACGTAACCTCGGTTCCCTGAGATACGGAACGAGTACTGCGTATGGGGAAAGGTCTCCCTTTTTCCCCGCTGCTGAAGCCTTTTTCAATAACGCAGTGTAACTGCACCGTCATTGGTTCACTCATAGACAAGTTGTTGAACCAATGGCGGCGCGGCATAGCTGCGCGGCCTATGGCGACAAAGCGCGCGAATATTCCCGCCGAAATGGGCGGGGTATAGGGCTATATAAGCAGGCGTTTCGCCATAGGATTTCAGTGTCAATCGACTGAAGCGACGACCCTGAGCCGCAGCCTCGTGGCACGGCAAGTGACGCAGTACTCGTTCCGTATCTCAGGGAACCGAGGTTACGTTAGTAACCGAGCACGTTCCCCTTTCGATACTTCACTCGTACTGCGTATGGGGAACGAATTCAACCACGCCGTGCCACGGCTGGGAACGATATAGCTTGCATTTGGCCACCCAGAGGGGGGCAAAAGGACAAGCGGAGGCAAAGCCTAACCGAACCCATGGTTACACTGAAGGAAGATACTTCCTATGGTGGCGTGAAGCGGGACCTGTTGGAAGCCGCTAATCACACCGACAGGACCCGAGCTTGTAAGGTCGGGACATCGAGGTGATAGAACCTGACAAAGGTGGACGGCGAAGACCAGCCGGCCGCCTCACAGATGTCTTGGATGGAAACTCCGTTGGACCAAGCCCACGAGGAAGCCATTCCTCTAGTGGAGTGGGCCCTGACTCCTATGGGGCAATTAGTGCCCAGTGAGGAGTAGCACAGGTTAATAGCATCCACTATCCAACGGGAAATGCGTTGTTTCGAGACCGGAGACCCTTTGGTGCGGCCGCCAAAACAAACAAAGAGCTGATCCGACAGTCTGAAAGACTGTGATCGGTCTATGTAGGTCCTCAATGCCCTGACTGGGCAGAGTAGCTGCAGCTCTGGTTCGTCCGCCGAGGAGGAAGAGCAGAGAGCGAGATGACCTGAGCTCTAAACGGAGTTGAGAGCACTTTAGGAGACGTAGCCATGCCTAGGTTTCAGAACGACCTTAGAGTCACCAGGCCCGACCCGAGGCATGCAGGGTTCACAGAGAGGGCCTGCAAATCGCCAACACGCTTTACCGATGCTAGTGCTAGTAGCAGAGCGGTTTTTAGTGTTAGGGGCCTGAGGTCGGCTGAACCCATTGGTTCAAATGGGGCTCCTTTCAAGGCCCTGAGGACCAACGAGAGGTCCCAGGAGGGAATAGTGAGAGGGCGAGGAGGATTCAAACGCCTAGCACCTCTCAAAAAACGGATCACGAGCCCGTTTCGTCCCACCGATTGGCCAGCAATAGGAGCGTGGAACGCTGCAATGGCTGCTACGTAAACCTTAAGCGTGGAAGGGGAGCGCCCCATTTCCAAGCGTTCTTGGAGGAAAGACAGTATGGAAGATACGTCACTCTCCACAGGGTCTATGTTGCGTGTTGAACACCAATCAACAAAGACTGACCACTTCTGGTCGTAGAGGCGCCTCGTAGATGGGGCTCTAGCCTGAGAAATGGTATTTAGGACGTCCCTCGGGGAGGCTAGTCGGCTCCCATCGAGGGACCAGAGGTGCAGAGCCCAGAGCTGCGGCTGTGGGTGCCAGATTGTTCTGTTTGCCTGAGAGAGGAGGTCCCGTCTCAGGGGAATCGGCCACGGGGCTCTTAGAGAGAGCCTGAATAGCTCTGAGGACCAAACCTGGTTCCTCCAGAGCGGGGCCACCAGAAGGACTCTGTGCTGGTCTTCTCTGATACGCCTGATGACCTGGGGGATCAGTGCGATCGGAGGGAAAGCATAAAGGAGCGTGCTGGGCCATGTGTGGGCCAGAGCATCTACTTCCTTCGAGAAAAATGTTGGGCAATGAGAGTTGTCTTCTGAGGCGAAGAGGTCTACCTCTGCCTTCCCGAAGAACTCCCAGATCGTGAGGACCACTTGGGGGTGGAGCATCCACTCGTCGGAGGGGATGTTGCTCCGTGACAACATGTCCGCACCCAGATTGTTCCTGCCAGGAACATGAGTCGCTCTGAGCGACTGAAGCCTCGGAAGAGCCCATTCCAGCAGTCGTTTCGCCAGAGCGCATAAGCGGCTGGACGAAAGACCGCCTTGGTGGTTCAGGTATGACACCACCGTCATACTGTCTGACCGAACTAGAACATGACGTCCCGTCAAGTAAGCCTGAAAGAACTGAAGGGCTTTCATCACTGCTAGCATCTCTAGACAGTTGATGTGTAGATGGCTTTCCTCGTGGCTCCACGAGCCGAAGGCCGGTCTGCCCTCGCACACAGCGCCCCAGCCCAAGTTGGAGGCGTCTGTTGAGAGCACCGTCCTCCGTGAGACCGCCTGTAAGGGGACTCCGCGTTGGAACCATACTGGATCCATCCAAGGTTTCAGGGCTAGAAGACAGGCCCGATTGACCTTGAGACATAGGCGGCCGTGCCGCCATGCGCTGGGAGGAACCCGGAACTTCAACCAGTACTGAAGAGGGCCGCATCCGAAGAAGGCCTAGCTGCAGCACCGGGGAGGCGGAAGCCATCAGCCCTAGCAGCCTCTGGAAAAACTTCAGAGGGAGATAGGCTTTGTTCGTGACAGATGCCGTGAGCTGCTGAATTGCCAGGGCGCGCTCTGGCGAGACTACTGCCGTCATACGGACCGAGTCGAAAACTGCTCCCAGAAACGAAATTCGTTGAGTGGGGCATAGCGAGCTCTTGGCTAAGTTGACCCTGAGACCCAGGCATTGTAGATGGCTGAGGAGCACGGATCTGTGGCGTTCCAGCTCGTCTCGCGAACGGGCTAAGATGAGCCAGTCGTCGAGGTAATTCAGAACCCGGATTCCCATCTGTCTCAGAGGGGAAAGCGCCGCGTCCATGCACTTGGTGAAAGTGCGGGGAGCCAGAGACAGCCCGAAGGGCAGGACCGTATATTGGTATGCCACCCCTTCGTATGCGAATCTCAAGAATCGTCTGTGACGGGGGCTATCTGGATGTGAAAATACGCATCCTTCAGGTCCAGCGAGCAGAACCAGTCCTCGGGGCAAATGTGCGCGAGGATCTGCTTCAGCGTCAGCATTTTGAACTTCCGTCTCATGAGGGAGTGATTCAAAAGCCTGAGGTCTAGGATGGGTCTGAGACCGCCATCCTTTTTGGGGACCAGAAAGTAGCGGCTGTAAAAGCCTGTCTCGCTCTCTGACGGAGGAACCATTTCCACAGCTCCTTTTTCCAGCAACGACATGACTTCAGCCCGGAGGACATGAGCGTCGTCCGGATTGACCGATGTTTGAAGCACCCCGGCGAAGCGGGGGCCGTCGTGCAAACTGGAGCGAGTAGCCCTGGTTTACGATCCCCATGACCCATTCTGACACATCGGGGATGGCCTGCCAGGCCTCGGCCCGAGTGGCTAGGGGTTGAATAATGTTGGGTGACAGACCGCCGTTGAGAGGGTCGTACACCGCGAGGGGTGGAAGAGGAAATTTGCTCTTTTTGTGATGAGGTAAAAATTTGTCCGCCGTGAAAACGGCGTTTAGGAGGGGCGCAACAGGTGTGGGCCCAGCTGTCACCTGGAGTATGTTTCCCACGCCCGGAAATAAACGAGGCGGAGGGGAAATTACCCGTGGGAGCTTTTGGGGTGGTCCGGTCGTAACGGGACGGTCCCCCATCCTCTTCCTGTCCGACGAATCAGGACGACTTCGGAGGCACCGGGTCCAGCACAATCCTGGGCCGGGGGTCCCTGGCGCCTCGGGAAGGGAGGGCGCTTCGCAGGCGCGAGCGCTGGCGATGCTCCTGGGGCGGCGCTGCCTGTGTTGCAGGTGGGGCTGGTTTGTTCTGCTGAGCCGGCGCAGTCCTGGGGCGGCTAGACGCAGAAGCGGAGCTGGAGCGCTTAGGCAAGAAATGCCTCATAGCCTGAGACGATTTCTGCGCGGCAGTAAAGCGCTCAGTGAAGCCATCCACTGCAGGCCCGAAGAGACCAGAAGGCGAGACCGGGGCGTCTAAGAAGGCCGTCTTGTCTAGGTCTTTGATCTCCGTTAGGTTGAGCCACAGGTGGCGCTCCAACACGACCAGGCTGGCCATGGAACGACCGATGGCCTGGGCCGTAGCCTTCGTAGCTCGCAGGGCAAGATCCGTGGCGCTGCGGAGATCTTTGAAGGCTGGCGCGTCGATTCCAGACTCATCCAGAGAGCGGAGGAGTTTGGCCTGGAATGCTTGAAATATGGCCATGGTGTGGAGCGCAGAGGCAGCTTGGCCCGCCGAGGTGTAAGCCCGTCCAGCCAGAGTAGAGGTGGTCCGACAGGGCTTGGAAGGAAGGGCCCTCTTCGTCTTCCAACCCACAGCCGCGGGAGGACAGAGGTGAGCAGCCACCGCTTCATCTAGGGGTGGCAAGCGCTCGTATCCCTTCTCCTCGGCGCCGTCGACGGCGGTGAGGGCGGAGCGGTGCGTAGTGTGGAGGCGGGCAGAGTAAGGAGCGCGCCACGACTTCGTCAGCTCTTCGTGGACCTCAGGAAAGAAGGGCGCTGAACGCTGGCGAGGTGCTTGGCGGCGGCCTGGCAGAAACCATTCGTCCAGGCGGCTGCGAGACGGCTCCTCTGGAGGGGCCCACTCGAGGTCCAGCTCTTCAACGGCTCTAGACAGGATGCGGAAGAGCTCGGCATCCATGCCCTGGCCATGCTCGATGGGTTCCAAGGGAGGCGGTGGAGCGGGGTCTTCCGGCTCGCCAGCCCATCCTTCCGCTTCGGAAGCCGCAAGAGACATGGAGTCGTCTTGTTCGTCGTCTGTTCCCCCCGAATGAGACGAGGTCACTCGCTTCTGCGGAGGGACGCTGCTCAGGGCGAGAGAACAGAACTGGAGAGAGTTCCCTGGGAGGAGAGGGCGAGGCACGCGGGGGCTGGGCCGGCGTGAGCTCGCTCAACTCCTGGCGCTGAGTCGCTCTACCCCGCTGTCTTTTCCTCGCCGGACCGCGGGAGGAAGGAGACGGGAGGGCGCGAGCGGCGAGATCGCCCTCAGTGAAGAAGGCGACCCGCGGCGCAGGGAAGCGAGACTCGCGCATACACTCGCAGTGCGGGCATGAGTCTCCAGCGAGCGCGCCGTCTGCGTGGGGCTTGCCCAGGCAAGCGACACACTCGCTGTGTCCATCGTCGTCGTGCAGGGGGCCCTGCAAGTACCACATGAGTGGCGGGGCATCGTGAGACGCCGCTGCCGTGAAAACGGCAATTGGGTGGCTCTTTTAGAGCGGCGAGGGCCGCGGAAGCTCTTAAAGCGGTGAAAACCGCTGGAAATCGCTCTTTTAGAGCGGCGTTTAAGCCGCGGATGAAGCTCTCAGGCGGCGCGCCGGATGGCGGCAGGGGACGCACAGGAAGCGGCCGGAAGCGGGAAGCGGGGAGGCGGCGGCTCGGCGACGGCGCTAGAAGCTGCAGTCCGCGAGGGCGCCGGCGCTTTCTTCCACCGGCGAGTCCAGGCGAGTCCGCTGCGGGAGCCTCTTCAGACGGCGGCGAGAGCAGAAGGCGGCGAGCTTCTTCGGCTTCAGGCGGAGATCAGCGAAGAGAAGTAGATGTCGTCGCTGAAGGAGAAAACACTGAAATCCTATGGCGAAACGCCTGCTTATATAGCCCTATACCCCGCCCATTTCGGCGGGAATATTCGCGCGCTTTGTCGCCATAGGCCGCGCAGCTATGCCGCGCCGCCATTGGTTCAACAACTTGTCTATGAGTGAACCAATGACGGTGCAGTTACACTGCGTTATTGAAAAAGGCTTCAGCAGCGGGGAAAAAGGGAGACCTTTCCCCATACGCAGTACGAGTGAAGTATCGAAAGGGAACTGGATCTTTAGGCCCATTGTCTCCTGGGCTACGTTGTAGTCAGGTCCAGACGCAGGTTCTCCATCTGATCTGGATACGGCCTGGATCCAGCACCCGGCAAACCTCAGGATAAGCAGAGAGACAGATATTAGCGTAGATGCCATTCTTATTCTGATGTACAGGTATATCTAGTGTTATAGGAAATGTTCTCGGTTCCGGCCGACCTAATTATTGCAGCGTAACAATCCTTTAACGGATTTGAAAAAAGCAAAAGAAACGAGTTGGAGACAATGATGGGTGATGCTCAAAATTTACAAAAGGTGAAAAATATGATGGGAAGTGATTTTCAGCATCACTAAAGGAGTTTAACCGTCTCAACAACGAAGTTGCAAATCTTTTGAATGAAGATGAAAAAGCTATGATCAAGAGAACTGGTTTGAACCTAAAATGGCAGCGATTAGAGGATTTATAAAAATGACTAAAATCTGGATTGTAGCTGAGCAAAAACCCATACTGCCAGTGGAAAGAGTACTGCAAGAAGAAAATAATGTGGATGATTATCTGCAAGAAACTGTTAAAGCAAGTGACAGCATTTCACAGGTGGGGGTCAGCGATGTTACAAATGCCAGCCCACGTGGATCACAAGTGAGTCGTAACTCAGCTGCATCACGAGTATCGTCAACAAGAGCTAAACAGGAAGCGGAACATGCAGCCCTGCTCGAACGTGCACTAAAGAAAATGCAACAGCTTGAGTTTGAAGCAGCTAGAATCAAAGCTGAAAAAGAAGAGTTGAAGCTGGAAACTGGATTAGCTGAGAGTAAAGCAAAAATAAGGGTGCTTAAAGAATATGAAAGATCAGTGGCAAAAGCCACGAGGTGAGCATGTGAAGGAAAAAAAACAGCATTATGCTTCCACAGCAAGCTAATACGAACACTAGTGTTCAACCACAAACACGGCACTCCCGAACACAACAACAATCTCAATTGGTCTCCAATTATGTGCCAAAGGCTCAACCTAACGGAGGTGATGACATACTAGCAGTTATGCAAAAACAGAATGTAATCACTGAGCTACTTGTAAAACAACAGCAGCTATCTCATCTACCAACAAAAGACATTCCTGTGTTCAAGGGTGATGCGCTACAGTACAAATCTTTCATGAGGGCGTTTGAGCACGCAATAGAGCAGAAAACCAGCAACGATCAAGACAAATTGTACTTCTTGGAACAGTTTACGGCCGGGGAACATCAGGAGCTTGTTTGCAGCTGTGCTCATATGACACCTAACAAGGGCTACTGCGAGGCAAAGCGACTACTCCATAAGCACTATGGGGATGAATTACGTATTGCCAGCACATACATTGACAAAGCACTCAAATGGCCTCAAGTGAAGTCGGATGATGGGAAAGCATTGAGCGCCTATGCTATGTTTTTGATTGGATGTCGCAATACTATGGAAGACATCGAATTTTTAGAGGAGATGGACAACACAACCAACTTACGGACAGTGGTGTCTAAGCTACCATACAAACTGAAGGAACGTTGGCGTGCTGAAGCTTTTGACATGAAAGAGCAAAGAGGCAGGAGAGCAATGTTTGCTGATTTGGTGAGCTACATTGGCCGCCAAGCTAGAATAGCCATGGATCCCCTCTTTGGTAATATCTCAGACAGTCGCCCAATCCCAAGTGGAAAGACGGATCAAAAAGAAAAGCATTATGGATGAAAAGAGGTCTGTGGAAGTAGTTTCACAACCACTGAAAGCAAAGAGCCTCAAAAAACGCACGTTAAGCCAGCAAACGCAAGTAAAACTCTGAGTGCCTTTGAGAAGCCGTGTTTGTACTGCCAGCAATCTCACACCCTTGTCTCATGCAGCAAAATCAAATGCCAACCACATAAAGAGCGTTTGGATTTCTTAAAACAGAAGGGCTTGTGTTTTGGATGTCTAGTTCCGGGACATCCGGGAAGAATTGAGTGTAAAGAGTGTGCTTTAAAGCATCCAGACATTTTGCACATAATAAAAGAAGAAGGTTCTGTCTCATCTGAAAAGAAAGATGATCATCATGGAAGTGAAGTATCGTGTGCTCAAGTTTCTATTCTGCGAGAGTCCTGTAGCCTCACGGGGGCCGGAGAAGCGGAATGTGTGCTGTCAATTGTACCAGTGAAGATCAAGTCGAAAAGGAGTGACAAGTGTGTTGAAACATGCGGACCCATCTGGACCCGGGAAGCACAGCAACATTCTGCACAGAAGACTTACAAAAGAAACTAAACATTAAAGGTAAACCGACACGAATGCTTCTTAAAACCATGGGTCAAGACAAACCTGGAGAACAGAAACTCATGAACAGTTTCGTCATATCAGACCTGGAAGTGTGCGGGCTGGAAAACACCAAGTTCATTGAGCTACCTAAGGTGTTCACTCATAGCAACATACCTGTTCACACATACCTAAACAGTCAGATATACAGAAGTGGCCTTATCTCAATGAAGTACGCTTGCCAGAGATTGAAGCAGATGTAGGCCTGCTTATTGGAGCTAACTGTTCCAGAGCAATGGAGCCATGGCACGTTATTAATTCTAAGGATGGAGGCCCTTATGCTGTGAAGACTGCCATTGGCTGGGTTGTGAATGGACCTGTAAGAAAATAACTGGATGATGCAGGTAATGAAACGCCTACCTTTGCAGTAAACCGAATTTCTGTGATGGAGATTGAGAAGCTGTCTTATCTGCTGCTAAAGAATAACCAAGGTGAGAAGCATTGTGCATTCCTGATAGGGAAGTCAAGAGTTGCCCCACTCAAACTGGTCACCATTCCCAGACTCGAGTTGACTGCAGCAGTTATCTCTGTTAAAATAGACAAGATGTTACAGCAAGTTCCACTGCAACAATCTATCTTCTGGACAGACAGCACTACAGTGCTCAGATATATTGACAGTGAAACTGCTCGTTTCAAAACTTTTGTTGCGAACAGAATCTCGTTGATCCGAGAAGCAACCAAGCCATCGCAATGGAAGTACATCAGAACAACAGAAAATCCTGCAGATCACGCCAGCAGGGGGCTGAAAGCTAAGAGTTTGGTGCAAGGAGGAACCTGGATCAATGGGCCAGACTTCTTTGCTGAGACAAATTCGCACTGTGCGATGAATCCTTAACTCCCTTTTGAAAGAACAAGCGGTAAATGATGATTGTCTTCAGACAATAATGTGTGAGGTCGAAAGCATCATCAATGGCAGGCTTCTTACAACTGTTTCAGATGATGTGAATGACGTAGAACCTCTAACACCTAATCATTTATTGCTGTTGAAATCTCAACCCAACATGCCTCCAGGGATTTTCAGCAAAGATGACATGTACACAAGAAAAAGATGGAAGCAAGTCCAGTATCTTGTGGATTTATTTTGGACTAGATGGACACGTGAATACCTTCCACTTCTTCAGCAGCGCCAGAAATGGCTAAAGCCGAGAAGAAACTTCATGACGGGAGATAATAGTGTTAATAGTGGATAGTTCTTCTCCATGAAACTCCTGGCTCATGGGAAGAGTAGTTGAAACGTTGCCAGATTCCAATGGAATGGTACGAAGAGTGAAGATAAAGACCAAGACCAACACCCTGGAAAGGCCTGTAAACAAACTGTGCTTGTTGGAAGAGGCGATGTCAGAAGAGTGAAGAAAGAAGAAACTAGTTGATAGTTTATGGACATTTAAAAATAGTTTGGCTCTTAATGTTTAAGTTTATATTTGCTTAATCCTCCTGCTTAACCAATTAGGGGCCGGGTAATGTAAGAGCCACATAAGGACTATAGTTCACCAAGAAAAAAAAAAAAAAAACTATTTCATGAAAATTCAAGTAATTTATTGGTTTAAAATGCATAATTTAGTAATGTTTAGATCTGATAACATTTCTGTATTTTGTGCTTCCAATCAGATAGCACTACGTCATAGCATAAACGATTGGATGTAGTTAGTTTTAGTTTTGAAGTAAGAGATGTTGGAAGAAACACAGTTCCCTTTTGAAAGGGAACTCCACTCTGCGCTGACTGCGCTATGGGGAACGTCCTCCATGACCCGTGCTCGAAATGCCAAAAATCACCACACTCCAATCCTATTGGCCTATCACGTCAAACGGCGCGAACCGTGACGTATAAAGGGAGCACCTGGGGAAACAGCCGACATCCTCTTGTCTTTTCGCGACTGCTTTTTCTCGTGCCATTTTCACTCTGCCAAAAGAAATTAGGTCTGCTAAATCATTCAGGAAGTGTGCTGATCCTTGTCCCAGGTTTCTGACACCGGAGGACACACACAACTTGTGCGTTTTCTGTCTGGGCGAGGAGCACGCACGGTCAGTACTCGAGGGTGCTGACTGTGCTAACTGTGAGCGTTTTCCTATGAAAACACTCCGTTCTCGTTTGGCCCTCTTCTCGAGGGGAGAGGTGCCACCACCGCTGCCTGGTGGTTCTGGCCCCGATCGTGCTGAGGCTCAGCGGCGATTGTAATCATGGGACTCGCAGGTGGAGCTCGCTGAAGAATTTGAGAAGGGTGTCAATCTTTCTCAAGCTGAAGCGACTGACGAGGACGCGCTTCTGGCGGATGGCGTCAATGTTTTATTTTTAACATCCTCGGACTCAGGAGCGAGTGCTCTCTTGGTCCAAAGCCCCGGAGAACAGAAGATGGCTGAGGCGGGAGAAGCGGGCGAGCCCGCGGCTCCCGCTCGGCCTCCCTGCGCTGCGTTTTTCGGAGTTGCTGGAGGTTATGGAACGCGCTTCAAGCAGACTGCAGCTGCCCTGGGAGTGCGTGAGGAGGGAACCCGCTCGCAGCAGGTTAGACGATCTTTTCTCTCTACCCATGGCCCGGCAACTCCGGCAAGGGCCCTGCCATCCAAAGCGTTGAAGGTGACGTCACGTTTGAATGGCAGGGCTTACACCGCTGCAGGCTCTGTTTCACTGAGTGCATCACCAGTTGGATCGCACACTCAGGGTGAGTGTAGGGAATTTTGTTTACCAGACTTCTCCCGGTCGTTTGCACCACAGCATCTGGGGTTCATTGCTGTTTGATTGTTGGCTATTTGCCTTTTAGCCTCTCTGTATGCAGTTTGTTTGGATACAGCGCTGTTGGTCTACGATGCTGGTTACGCTCACGCTGTTTAGCATGTTTAACATTGCCTGCTGGAATGTTTATGCCTAGGCTCAGGTTGTGTAGCTAGTTCCCTTAAAATTATCATTTTAGGTTATACTGGCTCTTCCTTGTAGCTAGGGCCCTGTCATGACCACGGGCTGGTGCCACATGGTGCCTTTTTAAGTAGCAGGCCTTTCCAGGCCTCTCTTATAGCTTCCTGTTGGCCTAGCTATGCTGGTCGTGTACGGGCATCATTCCATGATGAGTCATACGTTACTCTGTTGTTGCCAGATGTTTATGGAAGTCGTTGGCCCCCGTTGAGGCCTCTTTTCATGTCTTACTTAGCATGTGGGCACAGCTTGTATAGGTTTCTGTATGTCTCATCCCCCTTGGGTGTTGTATAAACGCACTAGCTATCGCCGCACGCTTTTAAGGTTACAGGCCACTTTTAGGCCTTCCTTTTAAGGTTACAGGCCACTTTTAGGCCTTCCTTTGCTAGCATGTCGGAGTTTAGCTTGGTACTCCTCTCGTTGAGAGTAAAAAAAAAATGTTTTTACTGAGTAAATTGTGTGTTTATTCCCTTTAGCTCTAGTCAAGCTAAAATATTTTCTGTCTATCTAACAGGTTCTATTTTTGCTCCTAGAACTTTAGTGGCCGCTGGCTGATGTCGCGTGTGACGGGTAGGCCGTAAAGGCCTCCTGTGGAGCATGCTGACCTTTGACAAACAAAAGGGATGGTTTCGCCGGCTGGCCGGGTCTCAGGTTGACTATGACCTCCTGTGTAGTCGGTCTGTTTAGCTTGAACCCTGATAACACTGCCACGAGCTGATGCCACGTGCCTGCTGGCCCACGGGGCCTTTCCTTAGCGAATAATGGCGTATGTTGTACTCCTCTTGCTTAAAGAGTAGAAGGTACTTCACCGAGTGCACTGCTCGTTGGTTTGTGTTGGACAGGCTGTCTCGTGGGCACTTGCAGCTGTTATGTCTTGGTGTTTGCTCCACCTTGATATGCAATAAGGTGTGGCCCTACAGGCCATCCTGGGCTACCGCCGTCTGCATTCAGTTCTAGTTCTCTGGTGAACTCTGGTTATGTTGTAGGCCCTTTTCCCGGCCTCAATGTGCCCGCCTTACAGTCTGTCTGTTAGGTTGAGCTTTGAACTTCCCTTCGGGGTTAACTGCGTAATTGTGCTTAGCTCCCTAAGCTGGTATGGTTGTAAACTTCTATGAAGTCTCCTGTTAGACCGGCCCCCAGGCTGGTTTGTGCTCCCCTGGGTCAGGGGTCCTCAGCACCTTGTTAACGGCTGAGTAGATCCTTGGATGAGTGGTTGTACTCCCCTCATACGAGGGTCCAGAGTGTTTAGCTGAGTTCCGCTCTCCAGGATGCCCATCTCTGCGTGTGGGTTTGGGTTTGAGGTGCTCCCTTTATACGTCACGGTTCGCGCCGTTTGACGTGATAGGCTGTCACCTGCCAATAGGATTGGAGTGTGGTGATTTTTGGCATTTCGAGCACGGGTCACAGAGGACGTTCTCCATAGCGCAGTCAGCGCAGAGTCTCGTACCCTGTTCTCCCATTATTGTTTTGGACGTAAACATCTAAAAAGAAGACTGTTGGTTTGCTCGTGTTTCCAAATACTGGTTGTAGACTGACTTCAAAAAGTGGTACAGAAGAATTAAAAGCAACTAGGTGCCACTACACTGAGTAATGTACAGCTGTGAGAAAACACATCGATAGCTTGAATTAACATGTTGCTAGCATGTTTTTGCATGTCGCTGACATGAATTATCATGTTATAAGATGGCTTTATAGATAAGTTCAGGAGAGGTTGTTGCTTCTTTCGGTATTTGGCCATTTCAGTGTTTTGTTTCAGAATTTCAGCTAGTTAGCAATAAATGCACATTTGCTTTTGATGCAATGACTTTATTAAAACAACACACACACAGGATTTGATTTATTACAAGCCTGTCTTTCATATGATGATTAAGTCACTTTGAATAAAAGCATCTGCCAAAATTATGCAAAAGTTTACATTTGGAGAAATTCAAATCCAACAAAGAAAGAAAGAAAACAATCATTATTTAGCTTTAGGCAGAACATTTTCCTCATAGAAACCAGCATTGGTTATGTTTCCAGCAGGTCTGTACTGACCAACGACAAAAACTGTGTTTCCATCAGTAGCCATCCCAACTCCCATCTCTGTGGACGACTTCCATGCGTTTGCAGCCTCCTTCCCTGCAATATACAAAACAATATATGTTTTAAAGTTCTCACTCATTTTGAACATGCTCATTTATTAAGCTGCAGATTTTACCTGTGGGTGTCTTTTTTTGGGAGCTAAAGGCATAAAACACATTCTCCCCATCGTTAGTGTCACTGTGGCCCAATGATTTATTGCTCAGCATGTGTTCTGCCCACTTCTGAGCCGTGCCGCACAGTTGTACAGTTGCAGTTGCACTGTACGTCAGCGCCGGGGCCTGATGCTGCGCACGATACTAGTTTTGAGTGTCCAGAAACTCCTGTTTAAAGCTTTCATCTGTGGAATCAAGCAAGAGATGGACAGACAGACTTGGATCGATCTTAAAATCTAATTTTTCAACCTGGAAGTAAGCTAGTTTCTTTGAATGTGCAAATGTGAGACTTCCAATTCATAGAAAAAATAACAAGTGCAGTAAATTATAAAACTATTTGCTTTCTTCAAAGGCATAGATGGTTCCATGAAGAATATTTAACATCCATGGAAACTTTCCATCGCTTTATAGTGGAACAGTTTCTTTAGATTATTTAAATGTTCTAAACTCTAAGAAAAAAATGGCACATTGGAACCTTTATATTTAAACCAGTGTGCGTATGATTATGAGAATAAATAATAATAATAATAATAATATAATAACAAATATCAAATGTTTGCAATATCAAGCAGCATAACGGACTGTTTTTGTTCAGGTAAAATGACTGGAAGTGAATGACACCAGAAGCTGCTCGCTGACCCACCTGCCATAGCTGAAGAAGTATAAGCTGTAAAAAACAAACATAATTGTTGTTAATATTCATAATAACTATATATATATATATATTAGTGGTGGGCCGTTATCGGCGTTAACATGAGACTCTTATCGGGCAATAAAAAAACAATCGCCGTTAATCTATTCTCAAAGTTGGGCTGGGAGCTGGGTCTATACTACGCAAACTATGATGACTTTCACCTTGATATTTTATCGCGGATGTATACCTGTTACAGATCCCTTGTCTTCCTGGACTCCATATCCCATGATCCTCCTGTTTCATCACCTGCACTCACTTCCCTCGTCAGCTCCTCATCATCACTCACCACCTGCACCTGGACTCTATTGTCAGCACTCCCCATATATTGCACTCACTCCCTTCACTCCTCGTCCGTTCTCTGTTTTGTTAAGATGTATGTTTGGTGTTCCCTGCTTTCTGTTTAATAAATATATCGTTCGTATTGTGGAAATCCGTATCAGCCTCATCTCTACCAGCATCCGTAACAGAAGAACGGACCATTAAACCACCGGATTTTCCACAGAAAAAAAAAAAAAAAAGGATGGAAGCTTCCTTCTTCTCCCGGGCTCCAACTTCTCCCATGCCTCTCTCATCCTGGACAGCTGGTGAGCGGCTCATTGGACTCTTACAGGTGGGTCGTTCGCTGGAGAGGTATGTGGAGGAGTTCGCTGAGCTTGCCTTTTTATCTGACTGGCCTGAAGCACGTTTGATCGCCCTGTTTCTGGATGGTCTGGACGACAACACTGTCCGTTTAAACGAACCTGATTTTCGTCTCTCAAGCGAAACTATCAATTTTATTTTGTTTTTGAATGAGTCCAAATTTTTCGTGGAACAGGTTCAGGATGTGTGTTTGTCTCCAGGCCATCCAGAAACACGGTTGGCCGGGCCAGTCAGTCAGCCTCCGTCCTCCTCCGCATACCCCTCCAGCGAAGGTTTCCCCTGTGTCCTGCCGGGCCCACAAATCTCCGCTGGGTCCGGTAAACCTAAGAGGAGGAAGAGGAAGAAGGGCGAGCACTCTCCAGTCTCCTGCGAGCCAGTCTCTCCAGTCTCCTGCGAGCCAGTTTCTCCAGAGCCCGCTCCAGCCCTTTCCGAGCCTGCAGCTCCAACCCTGTGCGAGCCACCAAGTGAGGTGGCCTGGCTTATAGACTTTTGGACCGAGCCAAGCGCTCCAGTCTCCGCCGAGCAAGCCGCTCCAGTCCCCGCCGAGCAAGCCGCTCCAGTCCCCGCCGAGCAAGCCGCTCCAGTCCCCGCCGAGCAAGCCGCTCCAGTCCCCGCCGAGCAAGCCGCTCCAGTCCCCGCCGAGCAAGCCGCTCCAGTCCCCGCCGAGCAAGCCGCTCCAGTCCCCGCCGAGCAAGCCGCTCCAGTCCCCGCCGAGCAAGCCGCTCCAGTCCCCGCCGAGCCAAGTTCTCCAGTCTCCGCCGAGCCAAGTTCTCCAGTCTCCGCCGAGCCAAGTTCTCCAGTGTCCGCCGAGCCAAGTTCTCCAGTGTCCGCCGAGCCAAGTTCTCCAGTGTCCGCCGAGCCAAGTTCTCCAGTGTCCGCCGAGCCAAGTTCTCCAGTCTCCGCCGAGCCAAGGTCTCCAGTCTCCGCCGAGCCAAGTTCTCCAGTCTCCGCCTAGCCAAGTTCTCCAGTCTCCGCCGAGCCAAGTTCTCCAGTCTCCGCCGAGCCAAGTTCTCCAGTGTCCGCCGAGCCAAGTTCTCCAGTGTCCGCCGAGCCAAGTTCTCCAGTGTCCGCCGAGCCAAGTTCTCCAGTGTCCGCCGAGCCAAGTTCTCCAGTGTCCGCCGAGCCAAGTTCTCCAGTGTCCGCCGAGCCAAGTTCTCCAGTCTCCGCCGAGCCAAGTTCTCCAGTCTCCGCCGAGCCAAGTTCTCCAGTCTCCGCCGAGCCAAGTTCTCCAGTCTCCGCCGAGCCAAGTTCTCCAGTCTCCGCCGAGCCAAGTTCTCCAGTCTCCGCCGAGCCAAGTTCTCCAGTCTCCGCCGAGCCAAGTTCTCCAGCCGCCGCCTACGAGCCCTCAGCTCCAGCCGCCGCCGAGCCTGCCGCTCCAGCCCCAGCCGCTTCAGCCTCAGTCGCCATGCCCTTCCTCAGTCTTTTAAAAACTTTCCTTAAATTCCCCATGTATTTTTTGGGGGGGGGCCTAGTACCCGTTCCGGTACCTGTGGGTGGGGAACTCCTGGGCGGGGTTTCGGAAGCGCCAGAGCCCACCAGGGCTCCTGACCCTCCATGGCAGCCCGCTGCTCCAGACCCGCCATGGCTGCCCACGGCTCCAGACCCTCCATGGCGCCCGCCCCCCCTCCCGGTGTCTCCATCTACGGCGCGAGGTCGCGCCTACCGGGAGGGGGGAGTACTGTTACAGATCCCTTGTCTTCCTGGACTCCATATCCCATGATCCTCCTGTTTCATCACCTGCACTCACTTCCCTCGTCAGCTCCTCATCATCACTCATCACCTGCACCTGGACTCTATTGTCAGCACTCCCCATATATTGCACTCACTCCCTTCACTCCTCGTCCGTTCTCTGTTTTGTTAAGATGTATGTTTGGTGTTCCCTGCTTTCTGTTTAATAAATATATAGTTCGTATTGTGGAAATCCGTATCAGCCTCATCTCTACCAGCATCCGTAACAATACCTAGCCGAATAGAGTGTATGCATCGACGTCACTTTCCCGCCGAAAGCGCGCTCCCTCAGCTGGACTGAGTGGCAAAAGAACCTGCTGTGTGACTGGATTTAATAGAGGAAACTGAGAAAACGCGAGAAAAACTAACGAATTACACTAAATGTTGGAATTGAATGTGTTCCTTACAACTTGTCAAATAAACCTAATCCATGGATATTGACATGCAGCCTGGTCGTGTTTCCTGACATTTATATGTGCCTGATTTCGACGGCGGGGAAATACATAAAGCAAATCTGCCTATGAATATTTTATATAACTACAATATCGGTAGGTTTAAATCCGCGTAATCACTTATATCAATGTTATATCATCATATTGTCCAGCCCTAAATATATATATAGTTTTATAGTATAGTTTTTGTCAGTGTTGTTTATTTAAAAACACACAATAATGCAGAATATAGGATGGAAAATAATAAATTGATGAGTCAAACTAATATATAACAATACAATATATACGGTATGATTTTACCTCAAAATCCAGCAGTTTGACACAAAATAACTAAAACATGTTTCTCTGCCTGGAGTCCAGCTGTTTCTGTGAAATGCAGTGACCCATTTGCTTTTTTCCCTGTTGCTTTCTGCAGTTTTTAAATGTATACCTCAGGTTTTGTGTCAAAGCTATTTGTACAGTCAGTCATAAAGCTCTTTCACGTTTTGGATGTGTTTTGTGTGTTTTTCGCGACATTCACGGCGAAAACCAATGCTGCAAGGAGCTCGCACACCGGACGCGAAGCTCAGTACCGCAACATGTCTTTCAAATTCGAACACATTGTTTTATATTTTTTGTGAGTCGTAGATGGGTGCCGCGGACAGACTGAATGTCGCCACCGTGTGCGTACACTTATAGTTCTAAAACAATGCGTTCGAATTTTAAAGACGTGGCGAGGCGCTGAGCTTCACGTCTGGTATGCGAGCCCCTTCAGTCTTTTGCCACTCAGTGGCCATGACTGCAGTCGTAAGGGTCGACGGTGACGTCACGTGCATACCCTCTATTGACCCTTCGCAAAAACCCGCCCCCCTTAGTGTTGCGCTGTCACGCGCCACACGCAGTGATAAATGCATCACAGAGCAAAGAGGACACTGACAACACGTTGACAGACAAGACAGAGCAGGATACTTATGATATTAAACAAAGTCCCAGCTTTCAAACTGTGTAGTTTAAGAAATTCAAACAATAAAAAAACGTTTTGTGGCTCTTTAATGTGTCGTGACAGATCGCTGTAGCGCCTCAGCTCAAGCGGCTTATGAACCGATCATCAAATAAACATGAATGAACATGAAAATCAATGCTGTGTCACGGATGCACACAGACAAGATGTTAGGATCCAGTTGCAGCATTTATTGGTGAATCCAAAACATAAATCCCAAGAAAGGCAAAGGTCAAACTCCACGTAGTCAGTTCACAAACAAAAGCCAGAAATATAACGTGCATGTAACAAAACAACGAACCACAACCAAGGACAGACACAACTCAGTATAAACAGACAGACACTAATAACATAATACAGTCCAGCTGGGTGCAATGAACATGGATAATGAGTCGGGTGAGTGTGTATGGGAATTGTAGTCCATGTAACGGGTGGAAATGAGAGTCCGGGATGGAGTGCCCTCTAGTGGCTGATAGGGCACTCTCACTGGTGATCGTGACATGCTGTTTCAAACGCGGAAAGATGTCAATATACACAATTTTTCAAGTTTAACTCCACCGAGGTTAATCTTCTAACTCCTGACTGCTTTGTCGGAGAAAATGGCGGATTACTTAGCACACATACTCTGAATGTTTTCAGCAGAATTCAAATGAGCCATTTTAATCTAGATTAATCTAGATTAATTCCAAGATTACAGTGAGATTAATCTAGATTAAAAAAAAAAAATCTATATAATCTATATATATAATCATTTATTGAGTACAAATAGCCTATGTAAACACAGCAGATGTTCCTCTCTATGGCTCTTCATACCTTCTCTTGTCCTGGAGTTGTTGGGTTGTTTTGTTCTCTCGCTCTGCCTTCAGCACAGATTGATGTGTGTATATATACTGTGACTTTATCTCCTCTTCCTCCTTCACTCTTCAACTCCATCTCTTTAGTTGAACCTGAAACTGACCCCCCTAGTTTAGAGGGATCGAAAGAAATATCTAATAGTTTGGCAGGAACTCGCTTCACATGAGCTTTTGTGTTGTTGTACTGTGTGTGGTGTGTGTGTGTGTGTGTGTATGTGTGTGTGTGTGTGTGTGTGTGTGTGTGTGAGTGAGAGAGAGATAAAGAGTTGATTCCAGAGAAATGTGAAAGAATCAAACATGGAAAATGACACCCCGAGTGTACAGTTGTGAGGAGGTTTATTGTTTCTTGTCAGTTAGGTTGAGAGACATTTAAGAACTAGATTGAAATGTTTGACGAACTTTGATGTTGGCTTGACAACGCCGTATGAACGTTTGAAAGTTTTTATGGTAAATTTATTGAAGTGGAAAGAGAAAGAAAAACTATAATTTGCTAGCATGTTTTAACACATTGATTGCTTGAATTATCATGTTGCTAGCCTGTTTTAGCATTCGTTAAGTTGATTTGAGTTTGCCTCCCAATATTTCTCAATTTCAATATCTGGTGATTGTCATTAGCACTGTAAATTCTTTTACTGTAAAAAATAATAAATCAGCATACACTAAAGGCAATAAATTATAAATTATGTAGCTTTTATGTAGCTTACATAATAATGATGGCACACAAGTGATCAGATACATGAAATAAGAAAATGCAAAAAAACAAAAAAATCTTGTTAATATTAATATTTAGATTAATGTTTGAAAGTTTCTTAAGCTAAATTTAGTGAAGTCGAAAGAGAAATAAATACTATAAATTGCTATCATGTTTTAACATAGCATGAATTAACATATTGCTATCATGTTCAAGCACATTGCTACCATGAATTCACATGTTGTTAGCATGTTTTATCACATTGCTAGCATTTTTTAGCATGTTCCTAGCGTGTTTTACATGTTGCTGACATTAACATGTTCTAAGCATGTTTTAGCATTTTGCTGGCATTAATTAGCATGTTGCAAGCATGTTTTAATACATTGATAGCTTGTATTAGGATGCTGCTAACATGTTTTAACACATTGCTACCGTGTTTTAACATGTTGCTGGCATAAATTAGCATTTTTTTAGCATTTTTTAGCAAATTGCTAGCATGTTGCTGGCATTAATTAGCATATTGTAAGCATGTTTTAGCACATTGATATCTTGTATTAGGAAGCTGCTAACAGTTTTTAGCACATTGCTAGCATGTTTTACCATGTTGCTGGCATGAATTAGCATGTTGTAAGCATGTTTCAGCACATTGATATCTTGTATTAGGAAGCTTCTAACATGTTTTAGCACATTGCTAGCATATTTTACCATGTTGCTGGCATTAATTAGCATGTTGTAAGCATGTTTCAGCACATTGCTAGCATGTTTTATCATTTTGCTGACATGAATTAGCATGTTGTTAGCATGTTTTCGCACATTGATAGCTTGTATTAGGATGCTGCTAACATGTTTTAGCACACATTGCTAGCATGTTTTAGCATTTTGCTGGCATGAATTAGCATGTTGTTAGCATTTTTTCGCACATTGATAGCTTGTATTAGGATGCTGCTAACATGTTTTAGCACATTGCTACCGTGTTTTAACATGTTGCTGGTATGAATAAGCATGTTTTTAGAATTTTTTAACACATTGCTAGCATGTTGTTAGCATTTTTTAGCACATTGATAACTTGTATTAGGATGCTGCTAACATGTTTTAGCACATTGCTAGCATGTTTTAGCATGTTTCTTGCATGAATTAGTATGTGTTAGGTTGATTTGAGTTTGCCTCAAACTCAAACCTTATTTTTCATTTTCAATATCTGGTGATTGTCATTAGCACTGTAAATTCTTTTACTGTAAAAAAATAAATAAATCAGCATACACTAAAGGCAATAAATTATGGCACACTCAACTGTCATGAAACTCATACACGAGATCAGATACATGAAATAATAAAATGCAAAAAGAAAATCTTAAAAAGATTTAATTTCCTAAAAAGATTTAATTTTCTTTCATAATGTAAGTATAATTTCATTTGATTTTGGATCACATCTCAGCTGACTGGATCAATGTAGAAATGGTTTTGTTCAGTTATTCATTATGGATAGATCGTGTTGTGTTAATCGACAGCCGTTCCCAGTTCATCTAAGACTCTGATCTGAATGTCAGCTCTGGGTGTTTTGGTTCTCGGATAAGTAACAGTTTAAAGCTCATACAGGTTTTAAAATCACATTCCTTCACAGTTAATTGCTTGTTAAAATAATAGCTGGTAAATGAAAGCAGTTCTAGTCACGCAAGTGGCTTTACAAGTCGCCCCAATTAACTAGTAAAACAGGCAAAGACACAAGAATCCCATTAGGTGACAGATATGAGTTCTGTTTTTAAAAAAGTACTTTTAACTTTTAACATAGACTTTAAACTCGACATAGAATCCCCAGACGGTTTAAATAAAAAGAAATATGTGATATGAGACACAAAGAGATCAAATTTACTTTATTTTCACATGTTTGACATAGGTATACTGCAAAAAATAACATCACAAAGTAAAATATTTACTTGTATGCATTAATGCAGTCTGCAGTACTTTTATACTGACTTTAATTAAATGTTTTAGAATGTATTTATTTATTTTTTCATTTAAGTGCAACATTTAAACCCTCATTATGTTACAGTACAAACACACAACTTCCTTCCATGGAAGACTAAGTGAAAGTAGACACCATGACATGTGTGAACTGTTTCTAATCTGTAAGATCATGATCTGCAAGTGTGTCTCTGACCAGGAAGCGTGCACAGATATGAACAGCTGGCATGCGATCATTTATTTATTTTGCTTCTATCCAAATGCCATAATGCCACAATCATCATAGGACACAATGGCAGTAAAAATGTACTATTTTTGATTAGTAAACAAGATGAGCAGAGGTGAAATACAGAAACCTATCATTTTAGATAAAAATACAATCTGAACATTATATAAAACAAGTAAAGTTTGTGTTTGTGAAATTCTCATTATTATAGTAGCTCTTTGCTGAAGGATTCACATAATAAAGTACGTCTGGGGAATATATTATGATGTGTTACAATTATGGTTTAAGTTCATTGTCAATTATGCAGTCCTTGTTAAATGATGTTAAATAATATTTGACATATTTTACATTACTGTTCCCATAAGTGTGATCGGTTCACTGTTTACATTTTTTTTTTTTTGCTATCACAACTTTAAATTTTACATTAGAATAACTTTCCCGAAATTAACTTGAGATAACTCAAATATCCAAGTTGTCAACTTCACATTTTAGGTTAACTAAACTTAAAATTTAAAGGCAGCACAAATACCTTTTCTGAGTTAAGCTGAAACACAGAATGTAGTTGAACTTTTTCATCTTCAGAACAACATGCAAAAATATTTCAACTTGCAACGTATCAAGAGATGAAGAGATGATCAGTTCCAAATACTGTTTATTGAGACATTTGAAGTATTGACATAAGCCTTAATTATTAATGCAATATGCTACACTGTAAAAAAAAATCCCAGTAAAATTTACAGTAAAAAAACGGCAGCTGTGGTTGCCAGAACTTTACCGTAAAAAATACAGTAGCAATGTAAAAAAATCTGTTAAATTTACAGTAAAATAACGTATTTCATTAACTGATATAATGTTAATTTACCAACCTAATGAAGTACTAATATCTGTTTTGTACCTTTATAATACACTGACAGTCACCAAACACAGTGGTGAAAAGAGTCACAAGATGAATCAAAGTTCATCACAAGCTGAGAAGGACAACACTAACATATAGAAGATGCACACAGTGTCATTCACACACACACTAAACACCATCATGGTAACATGCATGAAATTTAAAAAATGCAATAAACATTAATTTAACAACATTAGATGTAACGTAAATCCCTAATGTACATAACTGATTAGAAAAAAATGAGAAAAACTAAGAAGAAACGAAAATATATCAAATGTGAAGTGTCACGCAGGGAATTGTGGGAATGTCAATTTACATTTTTTCACTGTAAATTTTACAATGAATTGTTATTTTTCACTTCCAAAAACTGTGAATTTAATGGTATTTTACCGTAAAATTACATTAAATGTACCGTTAGATCTATTACAGTTATTCACCGTATATACTACGGAAACTTTCTGTAAACCAATTGACAGTTTTTCACCGCAGCATGTTTACAGTCTTTTACTGTTAAAATCACGGTCATTTTTTTACAGTGTAGAATAAAAATGGTTTATTAATAAAGAGAGAATATAAGCAATTTGAGATGAATGTTTGTAATGAAAGAAGCTTTAGTGTAGTGAACGCAGATTTAGTGAATGTTTTTGTTCCCACTAACATGTAATGAATGAAACTCCAGTGAATGCAGGTTTAGTGACATGTTTTAGTGTGTATGTGGCCAAGTGCACTGGAAAAACAGATGGCTTTGTGTGATGCAGGACCCTGAAACTGTTTTTTGCAACCAATGATATCCTAAACAATGATCTGAATGCTCTCTGATTACAGTGTTGGAGTTCACGGGAATGACTGTTATTTGAGAACTGTCAACTAACTTTTAATCAGCATGTGGTGGAACGGAAGCCACTATATTTAAAAACAAGCCAAACAAACCGTTCGTGTTTGTGGAAATTCTCATCCTGTATGGTTTTGTTTGAAGACTGCTAGTGTCCATTAACCAGCTTAAAAGCATTTTATGACAGTGCCGCTCCTTCAGGGTCGGAGGGGGTTTTACATTACTGCCTGCTGAAGAAGTGCTGCGAGTTTTCTCATCGTTTTTACACCTTTCTGTGTTCAGAGAGTTCCAACATCTTGTTAAATACTGCAGTGACGTCCGTAAGAGGCACATATGTTTGCATTAAAAGCAGCGACTTGCATTATCTACTATCACGATCTCAAAGTAAACATTGCATTGACTAACAGTCAGGGTTTGGTTTCATTTTGTCTTTGTTTTCATTGCCTTCATCTTCTGTTTGCTCGTTTTCAGTTGACCCAGTTTTCCCACGAGTTTCATTCATCTGATTCACCGGTGTCTTGTTAATTCCCTCATTAAGTGATTAGTTACCTGTTCTGTTTTACCAATCATTATCTGCCTATTTAAGCCCTGAGTTCTCATCAGTCCTTTGTCTGTTCTTGTTTGGTAATAGTTCTTATGTAACATTCTCACCTGAGTTTCTCCTGTGTGATTATATTAAAGGCTATTCCTAGTATTCTTAATCTTCATCTACACAGCAACCCGAGACAAGAAGAACAAGTAGAACAAGTGGAACAAAATCCCTCTTTTGATCTTTTTCTACACACTTTTCTGCAATGTTCAGCTTGACTTTATTCTCATTCACAGTCATGTAAGTGTAAAAATATTAGTAGTATTTAAAAATAATTGTACAGTATTCTTGTAAATGTTCCTCTGACCAAACCCAAGCAGATATTAATGAAGCTTTACACTGCAAAACATGATTTTCTTCCTCAGTATTACAGTATTTACATTCTTAAATCAAGATCCATTTACTGGAGAAGAACAATGACTGAAAAAACGAGTCAAAATGAAGTGAGTTTGTGCTTAAAACAAGAAGAGAAAACTGCAAATTCAGATGAATTAAAAAGGAAAACAAGTGTTTTTCTGGCTGATTTTTGTTCTTGTTTTAAGCAAAAACTCACTAAATTTTTATACATTTTTCCAAAAAAATTTTGCTTAGTAAATGTAACTTGATTTAAGAGTGTTTAGATATTTGTAGACAGACTGAGGAAGAACATCATTTCTTGCAGTTCATACCTCTGCATGTGAATTTGTTCATGTTTTATGCAATACACTTTTGTAATGTGTGTTATGAAGTTGAAATTTTGTTTCTAATCTGTCAAAGTATAAGCTGATATGTCCATGTTAAGTATGCTTTTATAAGATATTAAAACAGAACTCAGGGTACAAAACACTTTAAGGTCCTCCACTGACTCTGATATGAAATCTAACTGCCAGCACTTCTTGTTTTTGGATATCTGATTATTTGGCACGTCCTTTAAGTCTAGTTGAGATGTCTTTGACAAACAGGCATCTATAGAAAGTCCTGATGATACTTCTGCTGTAATTCAGGTTGCGTGCGAATCTAGATCTTTATATTGCACTGAACTGATCTTGTGTTCTTGTGTTGCGTCTAGGAAAACTTTCCAGTTTTCATTTTTTTGTTTGCTCTTTTACTTCTGGTATGTGAGACCTGCACGTTACACATAGTTTTGTATCTTATCTGAGTAACAACAAAGAGATGGAAACAAAAATGAGAAATTCTCCTGAAGTGATAAAAAACTGTTGTTATTTTCTCACCATTCATTCGAAGTCCACTTGACAGCTGGCAGTGTCTGCAGTTTATTTTCCTGTGCAAACTCTGAAATAGAAGCAGGTTGTTTGTGTTGTCCATACCAAGAGTGACCACTGTGTGGCAGAACATCACCATCAGCGGCATCAGTGTTCCGGTCAAACAAGCAGATTTAAGTGTTAAAATCATGAGGAACAATTGTGTTCTTGTACAGTAACTGTTTCACTCTTTTATATTTGTGTTATATGATTGTGACTTTGTGTTGCGTTTGTGGAGCGTCATAGTTATTTTTTTGTGTTTGTGTAACATGATATAACACAATATTGACACCACGTGCCTTTATGCTGTACTGATCAAAAGTTTGGAATAATTAATACTTTTTAGATTTTTTTGTCTCACCAAGGCTGCATTTATTTGATCAAAAATACAGTAAAAAAAATATATTGAAATATTATTTCAATTTAAAATTTGAATATGTGAATATATTGTAAAATGCATTTTATTTCAGTGATCAAAGCTGAATTTTCAGCATCACTCCAATCTTCAGTGTCACATGATCCTTCAGAAATCATTCTAATATGCCGCTCAATTATTAATTATTGGTGCTCAACTATTAATAATGGTCCTTATTATAATCAATGTGCTGCTTAATATTTTTTGATGCATTTTATTTTTCTGGATTCTTTGATGAATAAAAATGCCAAGCTTTTATTTGAAATACAATGTTTTGTAACATTATAAATGTCTTTACTGTCACTTTTGATCAATTTAGTGCATCCTTGTTGAATAAAAATATTATTTTTTTAACATAGTCAAAACATATTTCCACAAAATCTGCAGCAGCACAACTGTTTTCAACATTGATAATAATCATAAATGTTTCTTGAGCAGCAAATCATCATATCAGAAAGATTTCTGAAGGATCATGTGACACTGAAGACTGGAGTAATGATGCTGAAAATTCAGCTTTGATCACAGGAATAAATTATATTTTAATATATATATATATATATATATATACACATAGAAAACAGATATTTAAAATGACAAAAAATATTTCACAATTTTACATTTTTTGCTGTATTTTTTAACAAATAAATGAAGCCTTGGTGAGCATTAGAGACTTCATTTAAAAACATTTTTTTTAAATCTTAATCACTCCCAACTTTGACCAGTGTATATCAGAAACTCTGGTTGACTGACATCATGTCCTGTTGTCCAGCGTGTTCTTGATCACTAATTACACATCTCAGATAAACCAAAAGGCAATCAGAGGCATAGCAAGAGCCTCTCAGCATGAACGACTCTCTCCAGCTGTCCTTACAAAAGCCTTGAGATGATTAGGTCTAATGTTCTCACTGCTGGCTGTCGTGTCCAAAATCAGCCTTTCCTGCTCAAAATAATGTTGGACTGATGTCAACGTTTTAGCATTAGTAATGAGAATTGGGAGGAAAATCTAACTGCGCTACTTGCAAATTCTCTGTAATTGTAAAATTTACTAGCAATTTCTGAACGAAAATTGTTTCAAAGAAAATCCGACACCAGCAATATCAATTACCCACATTCATTAGTATATTGTCTCACTTTACAGATCGTTACAAATTCTAAACTGGACATGAAGTTCTAAAGTTTATGAACTAAAATTTTAATGCTTCAGTCTGTTAAAGACTAGAATTCTTGAATTATTTCTCTCAATATCAGAGCAGGTTAGTGTGATAAACAAGAAAATTAGCTGAAAGTTTTGAAAGAATAATGTCAGATTAGTAATGCCCGCTGTAGCCTGAAGGAGGAGCCGCACTTTTACTGAGGAAAATCAGACCACAGAAATAAGTGGAAAAGCAATTCAATACCGATCCTCTCTGTGCAAGACCATTACAATCCTGCTTACCTCAGCAGATACAGACAACACACCATACAAAACTCAGTTATTTCATGCTATTCAGTTCACGTCTTCCTAAGATTCAATCTTGTGTGTTGTTCTCAAGGTCACATGTGGAGGAGCAGAGCGGGAAAACATATTTATCATTTCCTTGAACATTCTCTCTGTCTTGAGCTTTCTGTGTTGTTCTGATGTGGTGTGCAAAGATACGAAACCAACTGACCATGAAGCTAAAGAGTGATGATAACACTTCTACTTACATTGGTTACATTAACACTTTTGTTTATTAAGCTTTATCTAAAGCTGCTCTAAACGTTTGGCCCTCTGATGAATAAAAGTACACGTGATTTGTGGAAGAACATTCTTTTAGTTCTGCTGTTCTGCGCGGATGGATATGGTGTAATTGAGCCGCAACGATGATCGATTTATCAGTAATATCATCAAAACTCTTCAATAATGAAGACAGATATCTGGAAAGAGGCTTCGTCTTGTGCAGGTGAGAAGCTTATACGCTGTTGAGTTTTAAAAATCATAAATAACATTAAAAAGTTTAAAAAGTCGTATCAGATAATGGTGGAAACTATAACTTGGGAAGGATATTTATAGGCAAATAAACCAAAATAAGATTGCCATTGTTTGTTACCCAACATAAACATTATTTTGTGTTCCTATAGTGTGATGCTTTGCAAACTATGTTGATTCATGTTTTATTACGGATATTGTTGCTTTCTTATACTGTCTTTTTTTGTGGCTTCAAGCTACTTCCACTGCATATAGTGGTAGCTTGCTCTTTTTTCTTTTATTTACGGATGTGATGTGAACATGCACTGACTAATGTTTAAAGTATGTAATTCCCTAAAAATCCATCCCGACAACTCTAAAATATAAATAATTATCATAGACTTTCCATAATCATTTAAGGTAAGGTAAGTTAAGGTGGTTTTATGTCGAACTTGTGCATTATTTAATTTAGAAAAACATTTAATTTCCAATATAATGTATAAAAAATAGTACAGTAGCTTTTATTTAAATATATATATATATATATATATATATATATTTTTTTTTTTTTTTACTAAATGTGATATATGGAAGAATAAAGTAAGAAAAATAAGAAACATAAAATCTAACCTAAAATATATGTTCAAAAGTGTTTAACTGAAGACTGTGTTCTATTACGGACTAAATATACTGTATGCAGTAGTGGATTGATGTTGTTATACTGCAATGCATGCATTAATTGCTATGACAATTGATTGACATCTGTTCGTCTGAGCTTCTTTTTTAAGCCACAGAGAATGACAGTGAGCAAACAGAGAGGACCCTCTTACTGAAACAAACATGGACAGAGAGAGAGAGGCTTTCTTTTACATTCTGCTTTTGTTCTCGTTCACAAAGACAGTCACAGTCCAGAGGACGGTGTCAATGCTACAGTTCAGACGATGAGGTGAACCGACCGAAACCTCTTTTTCTGTCTTAGCCATGAGAACACACACAGTAGGGCTTGATGTCCTGCTTTCACTCTGATCGGATGATTCAGTACCTCTCTACTGTTAGCATGTCTGACCCTGAGAGCTCAACTCGTTTCACCTGCCTGTTACTTTAATTAGTAAGCTGAAACTGAAGTGATTAACGGGGAAATATTCTAAATCAACATCACACATCTGAAGTTGTTAAACTGTTAAACTGATGTCTCTTTCACGTCTTAAACTGCCAAAAACTCACATAAACACAGTCAGTTATGTCTGTGAATGCAAAGAGCAAGGAAAGAAAACAGATGAATATTAGATCTATTGCTATTGCAAAAATACATACATGCATACATTGCAGTGTAACATCTCCCGTCCTGACCGCACATATCCTCAACATGCTCCTTTGAACCTTGATTTACATCCCACTCGTCTGCAGTGTCAACTTTCATTTCCCTTCCTTCTATAATTGCATAACTTAATAAGCATTAATTTTCATTATGCACCTGTCTGCCTTTGACAAGAGACAATATCTCGCTCTCGGTCAATCAGTCAGTCGGCAGATGGGTGAGTAGGAAGACAAGCACGATCTCCAGCCATTCATTCTTTTCTGCTCTAATTTAGTTTTCCAAATGAGATATTCTGGCAGCTTTGTCAACACCTGTCTTCTGTAAGAAAAATACTATATGCTGCCAGAACGATCAGTCTTCTCTCAATATATCTCAGCTTTGTTGTTTTACTGTTTACTTCAACACCGAAGTGCCTCATATACTGTATATATAAGACTGGACAGGATATGGGATTGATATTTTGAGTTGATGACACAAGAAAGGCCAACCTCATAATATCTGTCCCATAAAACAAGCTGTTTAGCAGATTGAGACGAGAATTTTCAATTCATTCTTATAGAATTTCACGCTGTGAATTGAACCTTTTTCCACTATTGAGTCATTCTGTGTCGCAAATTGTAAATTTTTTTCATATTTCTTCTGGTGAAAGACACACATAAATGAAGAAGAAAGCCAAAATATTAAATGTCACGGATGAATATTTACTGAGGAATCCTCTATTTTGTAGATGAGGGTCAAAATTACAATTTTCACCTGAGATTTGAAGCCAAATTACAGCAGGGTAAAAACGACTTTAGAAAGATGGCAGCAGCATTATTTTGGGTCTGATAGTAAAATCTGTTGACTTTAGCTTTGTTTGTTGCATTATATTCTAATGTTGATAGTTCAAAAATGGGGGAAAAAGGCATTTTGCATACCTGTAGCTCAAGAAGAAATAAAGATATTTTAATATCCTTTTAGATTTAGGTTCTTAGCAAACTTTTGTTTTGAAGGTGGTGTTTGGTTTAATTCCTGAGATACTCGAACTTCAATGTGGCAATGAACAAACGTGGGTCAGTTTGCACACAATGGATACTTTTTTCTTTTAAAGGGGGATATCTGAAGAGCAAATAATGTTGAAACTAGACATGCATCTTGTTTCTTTCTATGAAAACAATTGCAGAACATTCCATAGAAGCATCAATGTCAATAAAGAACCTGTATTTTTAAGAGCGTATGTATGTTAATTATTGCAGTTTGAATGCAAATTCCATTGTGAATAAGCTTTAATGTTTATTAAAATTACACCATATCTTTACTTTGAGCATGTCGGAAGCTAGATATTATAGTTAATAAAGTTTTAAATAATAAAACCCATTGCTTTGCTTCAAAAGGCGTTAATTAACTGCCTGGAACCTGGAGCCATATGGATTACTTTAATTATGGATGGATGCATTTAAGAAGATAGTCATATACTCCTAGGATGGCTTGAAGGTGAGTAAATCATGGGATATAGAACGGTGATTAAACTGACTTGAGTATTAAATGCTTTTAATGCACACTCTCCAGCCAATCAGAATCGAGTATTCAGACAGACCATGATTTAAATGATTATATTGCACATGTGCTGAAAAAGTCTCTGAAGTTTTGCACACTCAAAAAAAAAAATTCTTACTTGCACATTGCAAAATAAGGAGTATGTTGTCAGTCGTGATGCATGAAGCTCAGAAGTCACGTAAAAAACAAGTATCTTTTTTGGCGAATCTGTGAAAAAATTCTGGATTGCATAGATTAAAATGACAGGATTTTGTCTGCAATAATTCTCCAAACAACAACAAAAGGTTTTCTCAACCTGCTTTCTATACTACACTATATTTTCTTTTCTCATGATTGATGTAAACTACAGCTTCTCCAGTTTTGGAAACTGTCAAGACGTCGTATGTTTGGTGTAACAGCTCCTGACCATCTGTAACGGCCTTCTGGGACTCATTTGTTCCCCTCAAACAAACGCTGCTCATAGCGCGAGACCACCAGCGCCGCGGTCCGACTCGCTCGGAGAGTTTCAACCGGGCCTGTCTTTGTATCTGGCTGTTGTTCAGTCTGAAATCAAAGCGGTCTGGGTAGAATAGAAGCACTTTGAGACCTGTCTGATCTTCACAAACATGTGCACGTCCACTTCAAAGCTGACGGCAGGAGAACAGCACAGGTCTGCATTAGCATAGCAAAGAGAAGATCGCCTACAGAAATCTGCAGCCTATTCATGTAATTCTGCATGCTGCACGCATTCATCACAATATCAATATTATGACATAAAATTGAAAGCACAATAATAGTCATGCATGAGTAATATATGAATAGTAATGAACTATTTTGCATATTCCAAACACTGCTTTTGCATATCATACATACATCAACTTATACTGTACTGCGTCATGTAATTAGGTGATTATAAAAATGCTGATGTCTTGATGGGTATTCAGAGAACACAACTGAATATAGCTGGAATATTGCTGAATATATCTGAACCTTCACGGGAGCGATTCGGCTTCACTCAATGCACCGCGGGGCTGGAGGAGTTGATTGCCTATTGATGAGATTTATTTAGAGGGTTCACAGGAGCAAGAGAGGGATTTTCTTTCTGTTAGGGAGGGAAAGAATGAGAGAGAAGAACATGAAGCATCTATTTAAAGGACGATTGTCTTTCTCATTAGTATGAACATGATAAAACATCTCTAGGAGTTGTTTACATTTTCTCAAAAGGTTTTAAAGGAGCATTATTTATTTATTTCTTCTTTGACTCAAAATGTTTTGCACTAAAGGCCAAGTTCACACCAAGGACTATAAAGTTTTAATAATCAGTCTAATTCTATGAGAATCTACAACTATTACGATAACGACACAGAGGAAAGATTTTTTGATGAACGCTAAAAGCATGGACAGCCAATCAGAATCCACCCGACTTTAAAGCACACAAGCAGGTTCTCACTAAGAACGATAACTTTAGTTTTACTAATCGTTCCCTATCACATTCGATGTTATGTCATAACTGACTGATGAATTGGGATCTCACCTTCGACTGGTAACAAAAACAAGCCAATGCACATTAGTGTAACAAATTTGCATCGCAAGACACTCCCAGATATACACCAATCAGTAATAACATCATGAGCACTGACAGAAGTGAATAACACTGATCATCTCTTCATTAGTGGGTGGATATATTAGGCAGCAAGTGAACATTTTGTCCTCAAAGTTGATGTTAGAAGCAGAAAAATGAGCAAGCGTAAAGATTTGAGCGATGTTTTGGCAATGTTTTATTAAGAATGTTCGGGAGGAACACATTCAAATGATCATTACAACCAGCAGTCAGCAATCAACATATCTACCCAATCAGCATGAGTGGAGACCTATAAATGTATAAGCAGGGGACTCACCTGTTTCTCGACAGTTTTCAGCATCCCTCCGTCTCCTCACAGTCGCCTGTTTACTTTCCTAACCAGAAATATGGGTTTGGGCCAAAAACAGAGCTCAGAGGCTCTCCTCGGACAGCACTCCAAATACACATCTGAATATTTGAAAACTCGTGAATAATAGTTATCGTGTGAATCAGTATGCATGTAATACCGCATGCTGCTCATTTATCAGAATATAAATGTTACCTTGACATAAAATCAACTAATTAATAACACAATAATAGTCAAGGCTGGGTAGGTTACTTTTAAAATGTATTTCACTACAGATTACAAAATACATGCTTTAAAAAGTACACTCTAAAAAATGCTGGGTTGTTTCAACCCAAGTTTGGGTCAAAAATGGACAAACCCAACCATTGTGTTACATTTTTAAATGCATTTTTTAACCCAACGGTTGGGTTTGTCCATATTTGACCCAAATTTGGGTTGAAACAACCCAGCATTTTTTAGAGTGTAATTTGTAAGGTGTTTTGTTAGATTACCCAGGTTTTGTAACTTAGAATTCTTTGGAATACTAATAAGTATGTAACACAAAAACAAGGTACACTCTAAAAAATGCTGGGTTAAAAACAACCCAAGTTGGGTTGAAAATGGACAAACCCAGCGGTTGGGTTAAATGTTTGCCCAACCTGCTGGGTAGTTTTATTTAAACCAACTATTATTTAAAAAATTGTTATATGGCTAGCTTAAAATGAACCCAAAATAGTTGGGAAATTAAAAACCAGATGCAATTAGAGACAACAATAATAGACAAAAGGTGAATGTTTATTAATAAGCTTTAATATTTCATTAATATAAATTTAATAGTTTATTAATATAAATGTATTAATAAGCAATTTAATAAATGTTCATTTCCAACATACTTTGGGTTAATTTTAATTAAGCAATACAGTAATTTTTAAACAATAGTTGAGTTAAATAAAACTACCCAGCAGGTTGGGCAAACATTTAACCCAATCGCTGGGTTTGTCCTTTTTCAACCCATCTTGGGTTGTTTTTAACCCAGCATTTTCTAGAGTGTAATTGTGAGTTTTTTTATCTCACAATTCTGACTTTTTTTCTCAGAATTGCATGATATAAAGTTACAACAGCGAGTTATAAAGTCAGAATTGTGAGATATAAACTCACAACTGCGAGAAGTCAGAATTTCAAGTTTATATCTCACAATTCTGACTTCATAAAACGCAATAGTGAGTTTAAGTCTCGCAATTCTGCAGAAAAAAAAAGAAAAAAAAAATTTTCTTTTTTTTTTTTTTTTTTTACAATTGCGAGAGACTCACACACAACTATCACAAAACATGAAAACAGTCGTGGATCGTCCAGTAACGACAGACAGTTCAGATTCAAGGGTACAGTTTTGAATGGGGCAATTTTTATAAACTCAGTCATTTTATCTTGTGAAGTATACAGTATTTAAACATCTGTTATGTGAAATATCTTACTCAGGACAGTACTAAATAAAATTAACATGCAATCCCTCTAATTTTGTTAAAATGATTAAAATGTCGTCACAGTTTAGATTAATGTTTAAATTAAATAAATGGCATAAATAAATTCAAAGTAATCACTTTGGTAATCCAAAATACGTTTCAGATGTATTTAAAATGTAACCATTACTCAAATGTTGTATTTTAAATACGTAACTAAGTTACATGTATTTCATTACTCCACAACCCTGATAATAGTTGTACATGATACACTTAATTTATACATATTCATAAACTGCTTTGCATATTGAGAACACTGCTTTTACATATAGGCTATCCATGCATCATCTTAAATTATACTGCTAATTAACAAATATCCAAACTACCCAATTAATATGAACATGAAGAGATCAAATGGTTAAAGGAGCAGACATTTTTACTCATTAAAAAGATAATGATTACACTAAGAAATGGATATGTTTGGGAAAGATTTTAATGATGTGTGTGTGATGAAAACAGGTTTTATTTGACATCACAGATCTTGCTTTCTCCTAATTATCAGACATGTTCCTTTGCATAATGAATTAATAATGGATGACTATAGGATGATTTTCTAATGGCTGCCAAACTTTTGCATGATTCCTGAAAAATATCGCTTTATGTCTTTCACGGAAGAAACTAAATCATACAGATTTGTAATGAGGGTTAGTAAATGTTTTTCTAGATAAATTGACCTTTTAACTAAATGAGGTGATGCATCTCTAAATGTGTTGCTTTTATTGTAATTGCTCGAGTGCTTGATTAATCTGCAGGGGTCGCAGGTTTAAAGCCCAAACCATCATACGGTACAAAAGCACATTTGAGGGAATCTCTTCAGTTTTTCCCTCTCAGAAAGTTTGGTGAAATTTCATTCACGTAATGTGCAATAAACACCTTCACACTCTCAACTCTGTTGAACATCATGTCCAATTCATCTGTGTGTTCATTCATCAAGGCGATTCAGCAGATTAGCGCGGTGACATGACGAGTTACCCGCGCTCTTAATGACTGTCTGCCACAGGGACGTGTCCTTAATGAGCAAACGCTTCTGAGGATATATTTACTCTCTCTCTCTCCCTCAATCAAATCTCTCTCGCTCACTTTCATTGCTTTCCTGCGTCATACCACCTAAGCGTATTAAAAATGAATTCTTGCCAGAGGATCAAGTTTATCATCTCATAGAGACCATCAATCAACCACATGAAAGCTTCAATCTTGAGGTTTCTAAGGATAAGATGGTCCACATCCGTTTGAACATTTCACACACACACACACACACACACAAATATTTAAACATACCATGTCCATCCAGTTGGATTACACATTCATTTATCCATGCATTAGTGTTGGGGAAACTACTCTGAAATGTAACTTACTAATCTACAAGATACACGTGATTTAACTACAACAATTTAAGTAAGCTACTCCATTGAAAAAGCTGTTGTGTCTAAAATAATAATGTCTTCATTGCATTAACCTGCGCACAAGGACAGAGGAGATCGAGCTTGCTGCGTCTGATCAACCTGTTAAAAGCTTTTTCTGATCAACCTGTCATAAGTGATGAAAGAAATGTTCTGTGAGGCGTGAGCCATTATTCTTGAGTTTTGCAATTATTGGGAATGGTGATGGAACAGAGACAGCATACAAGTGAAAATTACATATATAAGAAATCATTTCATTCATGCCTCCTATTCTTAATATTTTTTTTATATAGGATCTCTTTAAAATCTTCCACCTATACCAGACTTGTAACGTTATTCAGAATCGATTCTCGTAATGAGCACAAACTAAGGCAAATGTGAAAGCTACTGACTGAATCAAGAGCATCAAGGTGTAAGAAATTATCATTCACCAGAGTTGTGAGATTGGAGTCTGATTGGATAAAAAGACAAAACAAACGTAAGAGAACACGTCTGTTTACTGAGCTGTACACAAACACAAACAAATACAGCGTGACTATGGTGATTCACAAACAAATGACTCTCTTATGAGCCGGTTAAGTGAATTAAACTTTTAAGTGAATCAAAAACAGACCACCCAGCTAATGTGGTCGGAACAAATGATTCTTATGAGCCAGTTCTTTTTAGTGAATCAAAAACAAACAGATTCATGAACAAATATGATTCTTATGAACCAGTTCTTTTTAGTGAATCAGAAACGGACCACTTAGCCAGTGTAGTCGGGTTCATGAACAAATGATTCTTATGAGCCAGTTCTTTTAGTGAATCAAAAGCAAACAGATTCACAAACAAATATAATTCTTATGAACCAGTTCTTTTTAGTGAATCAGAAACGGACCACTTAGCCAGTGTAGTCGGGTTCATGAACAAATGATTCGTATGAGTCGGTTCTTTTTAGTGAATCAAAAACACCATTCAGCCAGTGTAGTCTGATTCACAAAGAAATGATTCTTATGAACCAATTCTTTTTAGTGAATCAAAAACAGACAAATTCATAAACAAATGATTCTTAAGAGACATTTTTTTAGTGAATCAAAAACACCATTCAGCCAGTGTAGTCTGATTCACAAACAAATGATTCTTATTAGTGAATCAAAAACAGACAGATTCATGAACAAATGATTCTTAAGAGACTTTTTTTTTTTTTTAGTGAATCAAAAACAGACCACTCAGCCAGTGTAGTCGGGTTCATGAACAAATGATTCGTATGAGTCGGCTCTTTTTAGTGAATCTAAAACACCATTCAGCCAGTGTAGTCTGATTCACAAACAAATGATTCTTATGAACCAATTCTTTTTAGTGGATCAAAAACAAACAGATTCACAAACAAATGATTCTTAAGAGCCTTTTTTTTGTGAATCAAAAACAGACCACTCAGCCAGTGTAGTCGGAATCATGAACAAATGATTCATGTGAGTCGGTTCTTTTTAGTGAATCAAAAACACCATTCAGCCAGTGTAGTCTGATTCACAAACAAATGATTCTTATGAACCAATTCTTTTTAGTGAATCAAAAACACAGATTCACGAACAAATGATTCTTAAGAGCCTTTTTTTTTAATGAATCAAAAACAGACCACTCAGCCAGTGTAGTCGGATTCCTGAACAAATGATTCGTGTGAGTCGGTTCTTTTTAGTGAATCAAAAACACCATTCAGCCAGTGTAGTCTGATTCACAAACAAATGATTCTTATGAACCGGTTCTTTTTAGTGAATCAAAAACACACCACTCAGCCAGTGTAGTCTGATTCACAAACAAATGATTCTTATGAACCGATTCTGTTTAGTGAATCAAAAACACACCACTCAGCCAGTGTGGTCTGATTCACAAACAAATGATTCTTATGAACCGGTTCTTTTTAGTGAATCAAAAACACACCACTCAGCCAGTGTAGTCTGATTCACAAACAAATGATTCTTATGAACCGGTTCTTTTTAGTGAATCAAAAACACACCACTCAGCCAGTGTAGTCTGATTCACAAACAAATGATTCTTATGAACCGATTCTGTTTAGTGAATCAAAAACACACCACTCAGCCAGTGTAGTCTGATTCACAAACAAATGATTCTTATGAACCGGTTCTTTTTAGTGAATCAAAAACACACCACTCAGCCAGTGTAGTCTGATTCACAAACAAATGATTCTTATGAACCGGTTCTTTTTAGTGAATCAAAAACACACCACTCAGCCAGTGTAGTCTGATTCACAAACAAATGATTCTTATGAACCGGTTCTTTTTAGTGAATCAAAAACACACCACTCAGCCAGTGTAGTCTGATTCACGGACTTCAAGAGTCGATTGTTGCTTTATGGTTTTCTGTATTTATTTATTTTTGAGGAAAAATGCTGGTGAAAATGGACCTCATTCTGAAAAATGAAAGAATGTGTTCTTTTGCACATAAATCATTCATAAATCCGTAAATTGATTGACTTGAACATGACAATACGTAACAATGGTTTTGTTCCAATTCTTCATTGTGACCTATAGCCATATATCCTTCTGCCAACCAGCAAAGCAAGTCTTTCCCTTTACCTCTGTATATTTCACTTCCGCTACTGTACAACAGAACCATTTCATCCACTTTAATGTGACTTGTGAAATTAAAGTAATTCATATTGTGTGTTTCCTCGGGCAGATATGATCTAATATTGTTCTTTCTGCAGTGATGACGCACCGTCTCTCGTCTCAGAGTTACTGCCGCAAAACTACACTTATATTCACGCACATCACAGTTGTTCTGCACTGTCTGCATTCAATCCATACGAACTCTAATAGATATAGCAGATAACAGATAAACTTTAGGAAAATCAGCTGACATCGAGTCTGCAGATGCAGCGCTGCGTGTCAATAATGAATTCAGAATCAATGTTAGAATCATTATTCTGTACCGTTTAATGACCTCTGTCTTCATTCTAGTTAACGAATCAATGCAAGTGATTATTTTTACAACTTTATATCTTTGTGCCATCCAGCCTTTTTATATATTTGATGTAGTTTTCTGTAAACTGTGATGCAGAGACAGATTGTAGAGACTTGCTTTGTGAAACTTTGCAGTGTTTTATTAATAGCAGGTCACTTCTCCTCTTCATCTGAAGCTCTTCTTCTGAAGAACCTGTTGAACTGACAGGAGAAAGTGTCAGACTGCAAACAACCTCCTTCAGACGAGGTGCTGATTATTGAAATGTTCAACAATTTAACAAAATAGATTTTTTTCTGACTAGCATTTCATATGTCAGGCCTTACAGGGTTAAAGTGTTTTCTTTCCTTCCTTGATGAACAGTGTCATCTTCAGTTCATAGATCACCCGTGTCTTTGACATCAGGTCTGATGCTCATCTCATCTGTTTCAGAGACCGCACTGCTTTCTTCAGCTTGACTGATGCCACAGGGCAAAAATCCCACACATTTGACCCTGGCAGGAAGACTAAATGTGTTTGAAAGCATTAATAAGTCCCACTGGACACATGCTCTACCATTTGTCTCGCACTGGCCTCGCTGAAGGTCAATCTGCTTTTATTATATGTCAGGAAGTGCAGGAGGAGATTTTCAGGTGCTATTCAAAGCTACTGTACGGTTTCAGAAAACTTTTATGACACTTTGGGTGTTTACTTTGTCATTTCAGAGCCAGTCACATTCATTATATAGGACAAACTGGCCTGGATAAACAGCAGAAGCATAAATGAGGGAATATAAAACGTCTGAACCAATCAATGTCTTTTAGGTGTCAAATGTGGAGCTGAATTAGTGATTGCAGACACAATTTGACGAGGTGATTGAGTGGAATCGAACAATAATGAAGTGAATTAAATTAGAGATTATCACATTCATTCCTGATTGGTAATAATTCACAATTCAAACGTTCAATCCAAATGTTTTATATGATATGATTAGATTAAAGTGAGATGGTGTGATTCATATTTGTGGGATCAAACGAGCATTTTTACAGTATATTGTCTACATATCTTTAACATCCCTTTATGGACAGTCTGACTATGGAGTGAAATAAAATGATTATGTACAGCGTTCAGAAGTTTCAGTGAAATGTTTGTGAATGAGTCTCTTCTGCTCACCAAAGATGCATTTATTTGATCAAAAATACAGTAAAAATAGTGAAATATTTTTACAAATTTAAAACAGCTGTTTTCTATGTGTATATATAAAAAGTGTAATTTATTCCTGTGAATTTTCAGCATCATTACTCCAGTCTTCAGTGTCACATGATCCTTCAGAAATCATTCTAATATGATGATCTGCTGCTCAAGAAACATTTATGATTATTATTCATGTTGAGAACAGTTGTGTTTTTTTTTTTGTTTTTTTTTCAGGATTCCTTGATGAATAGAAAGTTCAAAAGAACAGCATTTATCTGAAAAAGTTCAAAAGTTTGTGGTCAGTAAGAATTTTTATTTTTATTTTTTTGAAAAGAAATTAAAGAAATGAATACTTTTATTCAGCAAGGATGCATTAAATCAATCAAAAGTGGCAGTAAAGACATTTATAATGTTACAAAAGATTAGATTTCAGATAAACACTGTTCTTTTGAACTTTCTATTCATCAAATAATCCTGAAAAAAAATATTGTACACAAATATTTTGTGCAATTGTACACATTAAATGTTTCTTGAGCAGCAGATCATCATATCAGAATGATTTCTGAAGGATCATGTGACACTGAAGACTGGAGTAATGATGCTGAAAATTCAGCTTTGATCACAGGAATAAATTACTTTGTGAAATATATTCAAAAAGAAAACAGTTATTTTAAATTGTAATAATATTTCACAATATTACTGTTTTTTACTGTATTTTTAATTAAATAAATGTAGCCTTGGTGAGCAGACGAAACTTCTTTTAAAAACATTAAACATCTTAGTGGTTCCAAACTTTTGGACTGTACTGTTTATTCATACAGTATATGACTCTTTTACACAGTCTTTGTGGTGCATCTTTTTATTCATAATAAAATCTGAAAATTGTATTTCCGTGAGATGCGGGTGCATGACGTCATGTAAAATGACAGCATGTTTTAGTGATAAACATTCACATTTAAACAAAAAAACGAAGGCATCATTTGCCCAAAGTGACCACGTGATAAACCTGATTAACAAATATTTGTTCCACAGAACATGATCTATAAAGAAGATTAGAATCTGAGTGACAACATGAAATATTGATGAACAGACACACAATATAAGTGCGACAGCTGCCATTAAATTTTAATATAACACACATGCTATACAGTTAAGTTCACTTCCAGAGAAGCTGCGATCTCTATTCACTCACGAGTTTAGCACATTGATTATATCCGCGGATCACTTAACGATAGAGTAGCAGGGCAGGTTAGTCCATCTCTCTTTCCTCTCTCAGTCTCCCGCTCTGTCCGTCCCCAGAGCCCGTGATCTGGATAATCAGGTTCAGGTGGATTAATTAAACACGTGACGGCACTGACCACACACACTCCTGACGGAGAGAAAAAGGAGTTCACAAACACACACATGCAGATAAATACAAATGGTACAACTTGAAAGTGATTTGAGCTTTCAAAAGATGTCAAAAGGCGTAGGCGTATGTACCGATCCAGTGTTTGCAAAGCGAATGTGCAAAGACTAAATCAAACGGCCTTTACAAAAAAAGATAAAACAACGATATCGGATGATTTTGAGTTTTTCGCTCTACCGCGGTACTTCCGCTTACATCATGCATGACCTTTCCAACATGATTACGTCATGCGTGGAGCATCACAGAGCAGTGCAAAACGAGCATTTGTGCTTAAAAAGTATATAATTTTTACTTTTTTTAGAAAATGCCCAATGGTTTCTCTAGATAAGACTCTTATTCCTCGTCTGGGATCATGTAGAGCTCTTTGAAGCTGCACTGAAACTGACATTTGGACCTTCAACCTGTTGAACCCCAGTGAAGTCCACTATATGGAGAAAAATCCTGGAATGTTTTCCTTAATTTCTTTTCCACTGAAGAAAGAAAGACATGAAAATCTTGGATGACATGGAGGAGAGTAAATTATCAGAAGTGAACTAACGCTTTAAATAACTGCATGTTAAGAGTATAAGTTTGCATTTTGCTATTTTTATTAATTTTGAGGAACACTGAATGCATGTTCACATTAGGGGTTGTTTACACGAAAATGTAAAAAATGTTTATGTGTTTACACAACAACAGCATTTGAGGGCCTGAAAACTCAAGCTTTTGAAAACTGGTATTTGAAAGCAATACCGTAATCATCTCTCTGTAAACTACACTGTAAAAAATGACCGTGATTTTAACAGTAAAAGACTGTAAAAATGCTGCGGTGAAAAACTGTCAATTGGTTTACAGAAAGTTTCCGTACTATATACGGTGAATAACTGTAATAGATCTAACGGTACATTTAATGTAATTTTACGGTAAAATACCATTAAATTCACAGTTTTTGGAAGTGAAAAATAACAATTCATTGTAAAATTTACAGTGAAAAAACGTAAATTGACATTCCCACAATTCCCTGTGTGACACTTCACATTTGATATATTTTCGTTTCTTCTGAGTTTTTCTCATTTTTTTCTAATCAGTTATGTACATTAGGGATTTACGTTACATCTAATGTTGTTAAATTAATGTTTATTGCATTTTTAAAATTTCATGCATGCATGTTTAGTGTGTGTGTGAATGACACTGTGTGCATCTTCTATATGTTAGTGTTGTCCTTCTCAGCTTGTGATGAGCTTTGATTCATCATGTGACTCTTTTCACCACTGTGTTTGGTGACTGTCAGTGTATTATAAAGGTACAAAACAGATATTAGTACTTCATTAGGTTGGTAAATTAACATTATATCAGTTAATACAATACGTTATTTTACCATAAATTTAACTGATTTTTTTTTACGTTGCTACTGTATTTTTTACGGTGAAGTTCTGGCAACCACAGCTGCTGTTTTTTTACCGTAAATTTAACAGATTTTTTTTTTACGTTGCTACTGTATTTTTTACGGTGAAGTTCTGGCAACCACAGCTGCCGGTTTTGTTACCGTAAATTTAACTGATTTTTTTTTTACGTTGCTACTGTATTTTTTAAGGTAAAGTTCTGGCAACCACAGCTGCCGGTTTTGTTACCGTAAATTTTACTGGGATTTTTTTTTACAGTGTACAAAAACATGAATGTGTGAAAACGGTGACGTCAAACAAAGTGACTGGCCTGGCAGCAGAATAACGCGTTTTTAGTTGTTTTTGCGTATCTGTGTGAACCGGATCATTTTAACACTGGTGTCGTCTGTACGTGAAAAACACAAAAGGAAAACTTTTTTTGCTTTCAGTATATTTGTTGTCGTGTAAACGTATAATCATCATGTTCACACCGCGCCTCAACGCTTTATTTCTTTCAACACGGGGACAGGAAAGTAACGTGCATTGCATATTTGAAAAAGTAACTCAGATATTTAACGGACAAGATGTTTGTCTTCTGCTCAGCTCCTTCTTGATGATTCGTTTTGAGCATTAAAAGGTTAATCCGTCTCAATACCTGCTGAATGATCAGGTCACTTGGGGTCCTTTTGTTTCCCACTCAACGCTGATACCTGCAGCTCGTGAACGAGGACACACACCGAGCTTCATATCGACTCCATCTCTTCACTTCTGCTTAAGTGCATCTGTGTCCTCTACTCAATACAAGAGGCCTATGATACAGCGGGACGTTAAATGTTCTTCTGTTCCCAGAGGAAAACATATGAAGGATACTTTGATCCTCCTCTGGTTGTCATGATGGAGAGCATTTGTTTCTGTGCAGTCACAGTCCATGAAACAGAAGACATTCCCCATGTCCACAAGAGTCCAATGCTCTGATTTCATCTGATTTCAAAAGGCCATTAAATGTGACATGATATTTGAAAGCAGATCATCTTGTGATAAACATTGTACTCATGTAAGTGTGCAGAGGAAATTATAGTGACATTTTCACTCTATAAAGTTGGTTCTAAACTGTCTGAAAGATACATTCTAAAAAAAAACAAAACGCAGGGTTATTTCAACCCAAAGTTGGGTCAAATATCGACAAACCCAACTGTTGGGTTAAAAATTTCATGTTATTTTAAGAATTACTTTGGATTGTGACTAAATTAGGTCAATCTGTTCCCGAATGATTTCCATGTGCCAATGACAGATGCTGAGTTTGCTCTATCGATAAGCTCTATCCAAATTTAGACAACTGTTCTGCATGATTATGATTATCTATAATTCCCAAACCTGATTGAGTTTGGAGAGAGACAGAAAGCTCTTAAACGCCACAGTTTTTTCCTTCTCATAGACAGAAAGAAAACCACCTCATCACTAAAACAGTTATTGACCAGACTGACCTTTGCCCTTTCGTTAATCAAATGCATATGAAGAGGTTTGTCTAAATACGCAGCCAATCAGCCATTTCAGCGGTAATTGTCTGTCAGCGCTGTTATTGATCAGGATGTCCTCCGGCTTTCTCTCGTGTAATCAATCTCTCTGTGTTCGTTCCATTATCTCAGAAGACGAAGAATCAAATCTTGCTAAAGGATATTCAGAGACTTCAGACTGGATTGTGCAAAGTGTGTGTGTGTGTGTGTGTGTGTTTATATATTATATATATATATATATATATATATATATATATATATATATATATATATATATATATATATATATATATATATATATACTGCATATAACTAATACATTTACAATAAAACAGTAGACACACACACACACACACACACACACATATACATATACATTATTGATTATTGTAAATACACATACATACATACATACATTAGATACATAATGTATTAGAATGTAAAGATTTATATTTATAATGATATATACATAGACAAAGACCTTTTTGTTAATTATTTGTTATTAATTTATAGTGTTTATTTTATATAAAGTATAGCATTAAATAAATTGTAACATTTAAAATGTGTTCAATATATATATATATATATAAAGTGAACAGTGAACATTTAAAACATTTAAAATGCTTTTATATATATATATATATATATATATATATATATATATATATATATATATATATATATATAATTTAAATACTTTTATAATTATATTATAAACTTTATAAGAGTAATACAAAATATATGTATATATATGCACTGTTATTAAGCGTTTATTTTATATAAAGTATAACGTTATATACATTTTAATTAATATTTTATAAATAATATTGTTTATTTTTTATTTATGATTTATTTATGATTTTTTAAGATACATTCAGGGTGAAAGAAAATAATTAAACAAATAAATAATAACAATAATAAAAGACAAAGTAATAACAGTAGTAAAATAAATATAAATACATTTTCATCAAAAGATAACAGTGGGAAAGTGAGAAATACAGAATGACAGAAAAGTGTTTTTTTAAAACATTTTATATTTTAGTCAGATTTATGCAAATTCATGGAAAATATTTATCCTTAAATAAGTGACACACAAACGGCTAATTGATTTAGCTCGTTGTGCCGTGATTACCCTTTGACCTCTGCTTGTCTTGTTAAGGATGGACTGATGTGGGCAGGGCGCTGCTCGTGCACGCGCGCGCGCTCGTGATGCTGATGCTGGAGTCTCTCAGAGCTTCACCTGCAGTGAGCAGCGCTGGAGTCCCGGAGCAGCTCTCACTCTCACTGTCTGCATGTCCATGAAAGGCAGAGGATCCAAATACCAGAAAAGAGTGTCGTTTTCTGAGGATGAAGATGAGCAGTGCTGGAAAGAGGAGAACGGCGGTCTGGACGCACATCACCTGACATCCGTCCAGACGCTCCGAGACTCTTCAGGATATTACCGCTACAACATGTGAGTGTTCACAACTCTACAAACTCTCTCTCTCACACACACACACACACACACACACACACACACACACACACACACACACACACTCACACAACTCTCTGAGCTGAGTGAAATGACACATAACGCGACAGAATAAATCATTTTAATAATATGAAAAGTCTAAGAAATAAGATTTCAGTACATTTCTTTGAGTAAAATATTAGATATTATCACATAATCTTGATTTTTCCCCCCCAAAAGATGAATATAGTTCATTGTCTTGCTCATCTCCCTCTGTAAGATGTTTTCATTAATAACTCGATGTAGAAATGTCTTAAAATGTGTTCTAATACAGTATAAGCTGACTTAAACCTTAAAGCGCCACCTAGCGGAAGATCATTTATCTACTAAAGTCAGAGAAAGTCTTTCAAAAGCTCTCTGTTGATTATTAAAATGTTTATATATTTTTAAACTATAATAATGAAAACAAAAGCTGAAATAATCATCATCTATCTCAGTGTTTATTGTGTACAAATTATTCATAGCAATTTCTTTAAAACTATAAAATGTCCACCACAATGAACAATTTGAGCCTAAAAATTTTTGTTTCAAAAGTGTGAGGGAAAACGAAGAAAACTCCAGCTAAATATCTCTTGAAGAATATTTTCATCATTTCCAATTAAGATGCAATTTTGTCAAATTATGCAAAAAGCTTAGAAAATGTAATAGCCTACATAAAATGCTATAAAAATAAGCAAGAAGACAAAGAAGCCATTTTACTGACTTATGCATGTCTGCTTTTACATTAACATGCATTTGGCACATGCTTTTATTCAATAATATCCAAGATCTGATTGGACGGGTCATGCATGTGCTTTATTTGAGACAAGGCTCTTTCAACACTTTTAAAAGCATGTTATACTGATCCTACACATGCACTACATGGATATATGCACAAATATCAATTAGAAAATATAGCACAATAAGTTGCAAAATAATATAGTGTGGCCTCTAAAGAAGTACAAAGTCAACCTTCACATCTTGATTTATAACCGTGTGGACATTTGATTTTCAGGATAGACATGAAAATTAATTCAGAGCTGGAAATGGTCTTTCAATACATCACTGAGTCAAAATGACCATTTGTGTGACGGATGCAGATCATTAGCGGTGGATGTGCTGCTGTGAACATGCTGTCCAGATTGAAACACACACAGATGTGCTCTTTCTGAGTAAACAGAGTGGCAGGATCACAGATAGGCCTCCCTCAGTCTGAATGAACACACACACACACACACAGCAGGCACGTTTTAAATTTTTATGCATGTTTAACTCTCTTTTTTGCACCTGATTAACAACGAAATGCATAATTTATATCTATCGATCCATTTTTCATAATAGTGGAGAGGGTGTTTTAATGGAAGGAGTGAAAATAGATTCAGCTCACATCTCTCTCTCTCTAAATGTGATTCAACTCAACGCAGTATTTCTCATTGTTTTGCTCCAATATCATAAACATTAGGTAAGCATTCGGACGAGATGCTATGAAATTGCTTTGATATTATCAAAATTCCTTTCTCTGATATTAATATTCAGTAAACAATGCATCAACCAGGACCATTAATTAGCCAATATTTGACCATTTCAATTTATTTATTTTGAGAATTTATGTTTCTTTCCAGCAAACACTGAATTTCCCCATAACATTCTGCAAACCTTAAAACAACGGAAAACATTTTTGGCTCACCAAATGCATGTTCTGAGAACATTTTGGGGACATTTTTTTATTAAAATGTTTATGATCTTAAATACTTTTTTAAATATAAATGCTTAAATGCTTGACATCATCATATTGTAGACAAATATAAATTGAGCCATATGCACTTCTTTACAAAACTAACACATTTAAACTGGCGTTCCTCAAGTAAGGTGAAGCTCAAGTAAACGCCAAGGTCATGTGTTTGAGTTTTTCCTTGTTTCACAGTTTTGGTCACTACACAACTCCCAAAATTCCCAATATGTGTTATGATGCCGTTGTGTATGCAGTAGGAAGTTAATTCATAGCTCAGTTTGGGTTGTTTGCTGGAGCTTTTAGCGCTCTTTGCGTTTATTGGATGGTCATGGTAGAAGTGTCAGCATGGAGAGTTTGTGCACCAGATTTCGAGCTGAATGCTTCCGCTTTCGTGACGGGGCGTCTGGTGCTCCAGGGACCTGAGCTGTGTGAAATGAATTTCCCGCTCAAGTAAATCCAGAAGACCGGGTCCATCTCGCTTCAGAGAATAAATTCAGCCCTTAAATTAAACAAACTCGTTCTATTAGGGCTGCATGAGATATTGTTTTCGCATCGATATTGTGATGTGCGCATTCGTGTTGGTCACGTCACAGGATGTGCGATGTCAAAGAGGCATTGTAGTTCAAATCGCACGTGATTCTCTGATTAATTGCAAAGTTTAACCATCAAAAAGCGAAAGTTTATCATATTCTTCTGTCAGTTTAAACATTCAATCGATTTTAAACCATTTCAGTGGAAGAAAGAGAACTCAATTCAGAACTTGCATGCTGAACTTCCGTGCTCTTTCACATCTATTTGTGCTTTAACGGACACACAAGTGCAAAATCTCTGCGAGTATCTTTGTAAACACAGTCACTTATGTGAACGTAAACAGTTGAGAAGGAAAATGGATGCGTATTGTTGTATTGGATCCGTGCATTCGCTCTTAAAGTGACAGCAGCCTAATAAACCTGCTGCTGTCTGTCATTAATGTTAATCAAACAACAACATACAAAGAGAAAATCACTTTTGTAGCTTTAACAAAGTTTGTTTTTCATATCACAATAGAAAAACAAAATATTGTGACAAAATGTCCGTTCTTTCCAATATCGTGCAGCTCTGCATTCTGTTCATTTACTCAAACATTGCTTTATCACCAGGAAAAGCTTGTTGTAAATAAAGCTTGTGCTGAAGTCAAGTTGTGTTTTTTATAATAGTACACTACCAGAATGAATGCAGTTTCTTTTGGCTTTTCATGTGTTTTGCTGACACTGTGTGCTGTTGTTGAAGTTGAAGCAGATAAGTTTGTTTGTGGCATAATGTGTTTATATTTGATTTAGTACAGCATGATTATGGCTCAGTAAACAGTGTTGGTGGATTTTCTGACATTTTCATACAATATTTCTGTCAAAAGTCATGTAAATTCATTGGTCAAAAGGTGTGGAAACCCTCTCAGAATGAACGTTTGTAATTGGGAGAAAACAATGTGGCAAAGTTTTAGTACCAAATTCCTAACCAATTCTCACACTTTTTAAGTTGTTTTTTGGACTTAAGCATGTGATTGGACCGGCTGCATTCAAACCTGCAGTTTTCACCATGATGTCAGGAGTTTGTCAGCTATCCGCAAGGCCACAGGCCCAATAAATGTTAGCACTGTCAAATGTGTTCCACGTTAGTGCTGTGTGATTAATCGTAATTGATTTTTCTATTTTGGTTTTGGCTTCCAAAGATTATGAAAACATTGTAAAACGTTGTGCCGCTGCCGCATTCCAGATGAATAAATGAGTGTTGTAAAATGCAGTCTGCTGTTGCTAAACTGTGGGATGTGCTTGATATTAGATGGTGTTATTAAAGGTGCATTACGCTGCAAAAGAAATACTGTTCCCCAGGCGGCTTTCTGTGCGCACGCTCCGACTCTGAGACGGGGCTGAACACGCATAAGCGAAGTATACAGCGACCTTCAGATTAGGGCTGGCCGATTTTTCTTGATTAATTTGAATGTAATGTTTTGCTTCAATTTTATTATTTTTAAATCGAGAAATTGCAATTTTGATTAAAAATGTTAGCAAACGTTACAATGCGTTATTGCGTTGAAAAAATGAGACTGGGCTGTGGAATGGGAAAAAAGCAAAGTTATTAAACACAACTTTTTTTTAACTTGACTGCCGCATTTTTAGAATGCCGTTTCATGGGTGAGACGCTGCAAAAGACGCGAGACCCGAGGGGAACACCCAAACATAAAAACCTGTAAAGAACTACTACTGTGTGTTTGATATTTCATGTTTGCATGATGGTGACAGGCTGAAAGGTGCTGTTTTTTTTCTGTTTTTACAAAGCATTTGCTGTTAATAATAGCCCATTACTGGTGTTATTTATTGCTATTTCTTTTTGGCTAAGAAATATTTAGCATTTTTCTTATTTTAAATAAGAAATATAAGTAATATTAATATAAGATGTTTAAGATACAGGTAGGTTTGTGCAAAATTTGCCTTCATATTTAATGCATATTTCTGCAAAGATATTTAATAAAGAGAATGTTACTTGAATCATATTGTAGTTAAGTTTTTAAGTTGACTAGTTAAACATAAAAAATAAAAAAAATCGAAATCGTGAATCGGACAAATGTTCTGAAAAAATCTATATTTTATTTTTTTGCTAAATCGCCCAGCTCTACTTCAGATACACAAAATATCAAAATATTGGCAAGTATCCTCGTAAACAAAGTCAGTTATGTACAAAAATGATTGTAAACAGTTGAGAAAGAAAACGCATGTGTAACAGTATATTGGATCCGTGCAGCTCTTAAAGTGACAGCAGCCTAATAAACCTGGTATATAAACCTGGTTTTAAATATATAACAATAATAATAATCATGCTTATGATTTTTGTCATCATAATCGAGCAGTGCTATTGCACATCAGAATAAACATTCTCTGGACGAAACTTTCATTTACTGTTGCTGTTGTGTGTTCTGTTCACCTCCAGAGCTTACTAATGTGAGTCAGCAGACGTCACTCCACCTGTTGTCTGATCGTGGCATCTGTTGCGTTTCATTAAAAAGCTATTAAAAGTCAGAGGGCGATCTCGCCTTCAGCAGGACCGTCCGGCCTGAATCACCTTCTGCTTTGCGTCCCTGTGGGATCACATCCCTGTTGATACAGCTCTCTGTGAGACACTCAGCTTGTTGGAGGTTTGTCAGAGAGTGATATGAGATTTAACCGAGCGGCTAGGCGCAGAGGAAGTCATTTCCACTCGGATGAGCTTGATGGATAGGCTCTGATTGGTAAAAATACTTGTTTTTCACTTTGCAGGAAATCCTCGGATACTTTCCCGCAACGCAGGATGACCCTCCCGCGGGAAAAGGGCCGCCGGCAGGCGATTCGCGGTCCGGCGTTCATGTTCAACGCTCGGGGCAGCAGCCTCACGGCGGAGGAAGAACGCTTTCTGGACGCAGCGGAGTACGGCAATATCCCAGTGGTCCGAAAGATGCTGGAAGAATCTCCCACGCTCAACGTGAACTGCGTCGACTACATGGGACAGAACGGACTGCAGTTGGCCGTCGGGAACGAACACCTGGAGGTCACCGAGCTGCTCCTGCGGCGAGACAACCTGGCCCGTGTCGGGGATGCGCTCCTGCTGGCCATTTCCAAAGGTTACATACGTATCGTGGAGGCCCTGCTGGGACATCCGTCCTTCGCGAGCGACGAACGACTGACCCGCAGCCCCTGCGAGCTGCAGGACGACGACTTCTACTCGTACGACGAGGACGGCACGCGGTTCTCGCCCGATATCACGCCTATCATCTTGGCCGCCCACTGCCAGAAATACGAGGTGGTGCACATGCTGCTGATGAAGGGCGCCAGGATCGAGCGGCCGCACGACTACTTCTGCAAGTGCGCCGACTGCATGGAGAAGCAGAGGAAGGACTCGTTCAGCCACTCGCGCTCGAGGATAAATGCGTATCGTGGGCTCGCCAGCCCGGCGTATCTCTCTCTGTCCAGCGAGGACCCCGTACTGACCGCGCTGGAGCTGAGCAACGAGCTCGCCAAACTCGCCAACATCGAAAAGGAGTTTAAGGTAAGAGGACTGGACCAACATGGTATTTTTTTGTTTGCACCATATTTTTTTGCTTTAATATCATGCATATTAGATCATGCATAGAATTGATTGTTCCTTAAACATTTTGCATAATAGTTTTAATTGGCCACGTACACACAGCAACGTTCTGGGGAGTCACAACCACTTTAAACGCAAGAGCGAATCTCCGAAATTAGAATTCAGGAGTCACTCCTGATCCCATCAGTGTTCGCAAGTGTTATGTTAGCAAATATTTGTTAATATTTGTTTTTAGCTTTACAGTTTTTATTTTATTTAGTTTGTTTGAGTTATTTTAGTACTTCAACTTAGAGGTCTGTGCGGGATCGATTTGTTTTTAGTTTCGATCTACACGTATTTTTCTTTCACGTTTCAGTATGATTCTGTCTTGCTCCAGTATGGAAGCTTGTTACTAAATAAAAAAATCGGAGACTTTTTTTCTCAGAATTGGGAGATAAACTCGCATTTGCGAGTTATAATGTCAGAATTGTGAGTTATAAGCTCACAATAAACTCATAAACTTGACTTTTTTCTTGCAATTTTTTAAATGCAATTTCCAGTTTATCTTGCAATTCTGACTTTTTAATTTGCAATTGCACGTTTATATCTCACAATTCTGACTCATTTTCTCAGAATTTCAAGAAACTAATTTGCAATTGCGAGAAATAAACTCACAATTTTGACTTTTTTCTTGCAATTGCCAGTTTAGAGACTTTATATCACACAATTATGACTATATAACTCACAATTGTGAGTTTAAATCACACAGTTCTGAGAATAAAAGTCAGAAAAAAAATCAGAATTGTGTAATTAAAAACTCGCAATTATTGATTTTTTATTCAGTGGCGGAAACAAGCTTCCATACTACAGTGTCATTTCAACTCAATCTCGTGGGAAAACGTAACTATTTTACAACTGAATATGAATTTGTATGATGAGAATTGTGCACACATGATTTTTAGAAAAAAGCATGAAGGTGAGACCTAAGCAGTTGAAATTGAAATTGTACGATTTCATATGAATTAGCCACCAATTCGGCAAAACATAAAATAGTTACGTGTCTTTGCCATGAGATTGTTTTGCCTATATTTTTTCCAATTCCCACAAATAAGGTGGCATAATTTAAAGTGACACAGCACAATCCGTGATGTCGGATTCGTAAACATTTGGTTTACGAATACGTAAACCAAATCTGTTTAAACAGATCTCAGAAACGCTCGATTTGATTAACGATTTTCTGGTTGTCCTGTTCAGAAGGAGCCTGCGGTGTGAACGTGGCCTCTCTCTCCAGCTGCATTTTGTCGTATGTTAAACTTAAATTTCCTCCTCCATCCCGAACTCTCTCAGAATCAGAGTTCATCTTATATTTGCATCTCTTATCTTAACATTTATCTCCATTTTAACAACATTTTAACTTCTGTTGCGTGTGTGTTTGTGTGTGCCGCCGCCGTCGACAGGATAAAAAGAACCGTAATAAAGAGACATCTCAGCACACTGGCTTCTTTCTGGTAAATATGTTTGACTACACAATTTTCACTAACTCAGACTAACAGTAACTAATTGTCATGCTTGCTGATTCAGCTTTAATGTCAAGGTCAGACTGTCTGTCAGCGTATCTGTTTGTCTGTCCGTCTGGAGAACTGAATCGATGTCGATTCTGATCAGTTCTTTGATCTGTGCAGAGCCAGAGATTCACTTCAGATAAACTGAGCTCTCTCTCTCTCTCTCCAGCTCTGAATGTTGTGTATTATTTAGCTGCAGATCTCATGTGTATATAAAGTTACACTCAAAAAAACACTGATAGATATGTAATAATTCCTAAATGTGTGAACCAGCCTGTTTAAATTGAAAGAAATTAAGATTATTTGTAAGAACACACACACATATATGCCATACACACATACTTATATATATATATATATATATATATATATATATATATATATATATATATATATATATATATATTTAATTTTTTTAATTTTTTAATTTTTTTGCATTGTTTTCATGACAGACAAGTGCATCTCATTACTTTAATGCAAATGTCAGTGCTGCAACATGTTTAACAAATAACTATTGTGATTTTCAAGTGTTTATTCGTGATGTAAGTATTTGTATTTTGTATTTAAATCATCGTAAAGGCGATACAACATTATGCTGATTTAAATTATATATATTTTGGAGTGAAATGTGACCTTTTTGTGAGATTCACATAAATATTGCTTTAGTTCTTGTATACTTTACCTTAGTCTTAGTGAGCAAATAAATGTCCCATTCTCCCATGATCCACTTTGATAAGCATCATGATGTGTGGTTCTCATGTAACATATGGTCAGTCATATTGCTTTTCTCATGCTGATAAGAGGTTTACTGTCATCCTGGTGGTGTGAGAAGGTATAATGAATCCCACAGAGAACAATAAAGCACACAGCATGTCATGTTTTAAACAGAACCTCAGCAGCAGTGCATGCTGGGAGATCACACTGATATGACGTCTATCTGATTGAGGACTGCACGCTGTTTGGTTATGCTTATTCCATCCTGACAGTGATGTTTTTAAATGAAGCAGAGAAGTGTTCAGTATTGACTTCTCCATGTGGTAAAAGATTTACAGTTCTGTGGTTTAATAATTCAGTCCAGGATGATCCATAAACAACTCGACTCTCATGAAACAGCTTGTCATGTCAGGTGAATCAATTTAGAGTTCTAGAAAACACAGTTCATTGCTACTGGAAATAGTTCAGACTCCATCACTTAATTCATTTCAGAGATTCATTCATTTCAATGTACTTGATTTTGATGAAAGGTTCATATTTTTTTTCTTTGAAATAGTATGCACCAGTGAATCATTTACATTAAGCACAGTAATGTTTATAAATAGGGTTAGTTTTGATTTCATGTTGAATTTGACTTTGTAATTGTATTTCATTACAGTTGAATTTTAAATGGGTGGTAATTTTAAAGCATTTTAGATTACCAAAGTGATTACTTTGAATTTTAATGTCATTTATTTAATTTAAACATTAATATAAACTGTGACGGGCAATTAATGATTCTCCAACAGTTCTACTTATCAGTTTCATAACCCTTGCAGAATGTGCAACATTTTAACAAAGTTAGAGAGATCATAAAAATTGCATGTTATTTCTATTTAGTACTGTCCTGAATAAGCTATTTCACATACTAGATGTTTACATATATTCCACAAGACAAAATGTTGAATTTATAAAAATTGCCCCATTCAAAAATGTCCATACCCTTGAATCTGAACTGTCTGTCGTTACTGGATGATCCACGACTGTTTTCATGTTTTGCAATAGTTTGTGAGTTTGATAGTTTGTTGTTTGTGAGTCCCTAGTAATTGTAAAAAAGGTAATTGCAAGTTTTTATCTCACAATTCTGACTTTTTGCCTCGTAATTGCGATATTTCAACTCACGATTGCGTTTCAGAAAGTCAGAATTGGGAGATTTAAACTCATAGATACACAGTCAGAATTGCATGATGAAAACTTGAAATTTTTGAAATCTTTATCAATTCTGACGAGTTTATATTTCAGAATTCTGACTTCTTTTCTCAATATTGCGAGTTTATATCTCACAATTCTGACTTTATAACTCACAATTGCAACTTTATATCACGCAATTCTGAGAAAAAAGTCAAAACTTGTTATTACCTTGTTTTTGTGTAACATACTTATAAGTATTCCAAAGAATTTAGATTAAGTAACAAAACTTGGGTAATCTAATGAAATACATTACTTTTGAAAGCATGTATTTTGTAATGTGTGAAATGCATTTTAAAAGTAACCTACCCATCCCTGTATAGAACCTTTTTGGCATAAAGCGTTCTTTAGAACTGAGTCAAGAACCCTAGAGTTCTATATAGAACCCACTGAACATTTTTTTTCTGAGAGTGCGTGTCAAACAAGAGCCATTTATTGAAAATAAATAAATATAAATAAATAATATGGTGTAAGTACACTTTACAAGCAAAACATTTGACAAAAATCTCTCTTATTTAACAAAATCAAGGATTGTGTTTGTTTTTGGTTTGTGGATGATTCCAGAATACTATCTGATTCAAACACATTGAGACTTCAAAAACATGATGAATAAAATGATGTTAGTGAAGAGAAACAATGATCTTACATTAATAAACATGTATACAGGTGCTGGTCATATAATTAGAATATCATCAAAAAGTTCATTTTTTTATTGTAAATTATTTTTAAAAATGAAACTTTCATATATTCTAGATTCCCTACATGTAAAGTAAAACATTTCAAAAGTTTATTTATTTATTTATTTTTTTAATTTTGATGATTAGAGCGTACAGCTAATGAAAGTCCAAAATCCAGTATCTCAAAATATTAGAATATTTCCTAAGATCAATCAAAAAATGGATTTTCAAAACAGAAAAGTTCAAGTTCTTTAAAGTATGTTCATTTGTGCACTCAATACTTGGTCGGCAGCACATATTACAGCAAATGACTTGCTCCTAGCACAAATTACAGCATCAGTGAAGTGTGGCATGAAGTGATCAGCCTGTGGCACTGCTGAGGCACTATTGAGCCTTCAGATCATCTGTATATTGTTGGATCGACTGTTTCTCATCTTTCTCTTGAAAATATCCCATAGATTCAGGTCAGGCATGTTGGCTGGCCAATAAAACACAGTAATATCATGGTCAGCAAACCACTTGGAAGTGGTTTTTGCACTGTGGGCAGGTGCTAAAGTCCTGCTGGAAAAGGAAATCAGCATCTCCATAAAGCTTGTCAGCTGATGGAAGCATAAAGTGCTCCAAAATCTCCTGGAAGATGGCTGCATTGACTTTGCACTTGATAAAACACAATAGACCAACACCAGCAGACGTCACGCCCCCCAAATCATTACTGACTTCAGAAACTTCACACTAGACTTCAAGCAGCTTGGATTCTGTGCTTCTCCAGTCTTCCTTCAGACTCTGGGACCATGATTTCAACATGAAATGCAAAATTTACTTTTATCTGAAAAGAGGACTTTCGACCACTGTTCACTGTCCAGTTCTTTTTCTCCTTAGCCCAGGTAAGATACTTCTGACGTTGTTTCTGTTTCAGAAGTGGCTTGGTAGTCCTTTTCCTGAAGATCTCTGAGTGTGGTAACTCTTGATGCACTGACTCCGGCTTCATTTGACTCATTGTGAAGCTCTCCCAAGTGTTTGAATCGGCTTTACTTGACAGTATTCTCAAGCTTGTGGTCATCCCTGTTGCTTGTGCACCTTTGCGTACCCAATTTCTTCCTTCTAGTCAACTTTGCATTTAATATGCTTTGATGCATCACTCTGTAAACAGCCACCACATTCAGCAATGACCATCTGTGACTTACTCTCTTTGTGGAGAGTGTCAATGATTGTCTCCTGGACCATTGCCAAGTCAGCAGTCTTCTCCATTAGTGTGGTTTCAAAGAACAAGAGATACCCAGAATTTATACTGTAGGGATGGTCATTTAATGAAACTCAAATGTAAATATTCTAATATTTTGAGATACTAGATTTTGGACTTTCATTAGTTGTACGCTCTAATCAACCAAATACTTTGTGTTCAAATCAGGTTTTGCCTCTTCCCTGCTGTTTCTGTATGAACACGTGGAAAATGTTCTAGAATTACAGCAATGTTTTGATATCAACAGTCAGTTCTCTGAAAGAATAATTTACTATTCCAGGACAGACTAAAGAACATTGATTTAGTCAAAACCAAAGACCATTTCACTGTGATCACGATTAGAAACTGAACCATCTCTCCTTTGGAAACAATAGCAAATCTTGACAGAATTTTGTAGATTAGATAATGTCATTCGATTTCTTTCCAAGAGAACTATTACAGCTGAGAGGTGTTGTGTTGGAGTCTGATGGATTCTGACACTCTTCAGTGAAAACCTCTGTGAAGGATCAGCTCCTGTTTTACAGCGTTTAAAGAGGAGCTATTCTGCTTTTCTCCATCTTCATCTGTCTTTAGTGTGTGATGTTGCTGTTTGAGTTCCAGTTCTTCTCTATGTCAGTGTCAGTGTTTCTGAACTCCTGAAACGCCTCCATCTTGAGTTTCTACACAATATTCCTCATTTAAATAATTTGTATGCAGAATAAAGGGGCGGGGCCTGCTTGAGTTAGTTGAAACTGGTGGTTATGGTAAGGGGCGGGACATTTCCCAAATGACCAATCACAACACACTGCTCCAGCCGACCAATCAGAGCACATTGTGCTTTTCAGAAGGAGGGGCTTCATAGAGACTAAACAGAGTGTTACTGACAGACTGAGAAGAGAGGAGCTGCAAAAATGGAGAATATGAGGAAAATAATGAAAACCTGTTCTAGTAGAGCACAAAAACAACTGTGTAAAAGGGCATAATAGGTGCTCTCTGTTCTTTCTCTTCATCTCTACAGAATGACTACAGGAAGCTGTCTATGCAGTGTAAAGACTTTGTGGTTGGAGTTTTGGATCTGTGCAGGGACACAGAGGAGGTGGAGGCCATCTTGAATGGAGATATATCCGCCGAGCTGGAGGAAGGCCAGCATCATCGCTCTCTGCTCAGTCGAGTCAAACTGGCCATTAAATACGAGGTTAAGAAGGCAAGTGTCCATATAATGATGCCAGTGCATACATAACACTGCACTGTTCAGATCCTTTTTACAGGAAAATGAAATGTTACTGATTTTGAATATGATTTTTGACAGAAATGGGTGTGATTAATTTGTTGTATTACCATTACTGATCAAAAGTTTGGAATAATTCATTTTTTTTAATGTTTTTGTCTCTTCTGCTCAGCAAGGCTGCATTTATTTGATCAAAAATACAGTAAAAATAGTAACATTTTATTACAATGTAAATCAGCTGTTTTCTATGTGAATATATAGTAAAGTGTAATTTATTCCTGTGAACAAAGCTGAATTTATTTGATTAATAATACAGTAAAAATCACAAAATATTATTCAAATTTAAAACAGCTGTTTTCTATGTGAATATATTGTAAAATGTAATTTATTCCTGTGATCAAAGCTGAATTTATTTGATTAATAATACAGTAAAAATCACAAAAAATTATTACAATTTAAAACAGCTGATTTCTATGTGAATATATAGTAAAGTGTAATTTATTCCTGTGATCAAAGCTGAATTTTCAGCATCATTACTCCAGTCTTCAGTGTCACATGATCCTTCAGAAATTGTGTTTTTGTGTGTGTGTTATTTTTCTGTTTATTTTACTTTTTTACTTTTATGTGCTTTCAAAGTTCATCAATGCATCAAGGCAAAAAAAAAAAAAAAAAAAAAAAAAAAAAAAAAAGCAAAATTATGCAAAATATAATGTTGCTTAATTGGATGAATCTCTTGTTAACCAGTGAATGCATCGCTGGAGATTGTTGACCTCAATATGCATTTATAAAATGACCTCATAATCAGTGTTTATGTAAAGCTCATCTGCTGAAACATTATTTAGGAAAGACGAGGACTGGTGTTTGTCTGCGCTGCTTTGATTTATCTGTCTCTAGCTTCCTCTGTGGACACAATTTATCTTGTCTAAGATAATTGGGTGGAGGATGTCTATGAATTTCACTGAGAATATAAATGACAAGAAGCAGATAAAGAGGGCCGCAATTAATCACATGTATTTTATTGTTGAAAGTGTGGCTAATCCTCTGTGCCGACTTAGTTTTGTTTAATCACCGGACACACACACATCGTCTGCTAACTCACTAACACACTCTCAGGGATGTAATCCGATGAAGTGTTAATCAGGCTAACATCAGCTTCAGCCGTAACGCAGCCACCCTGACATAAAGTGTCATTTAAAGATGAGATTTCAGGAGCCCTAAACGCTCCCAGCAGGACGTGGAGTGTGAGGCTCTGAGCTCGCGTCAGGAAATGAGTTCAGAGTCAGCCGTCCGCATTACGACGATTAACTCGATGGTCGCGTCATGCCTGAGAAGTGTTAAATTAGAAGTCATGCGATGGGCATGAAGGGGTGATTGTTTACCGTCAGCGATGGGATTGGCTCTGCTGGAGGTGTGAATCGTCAATCTTCAAGGTTTTAAGGAATAGAAAACAAGTGGTGATTTAGTGACGAGTAATGAGATGCAAGAATGATGCAGAATATATATGTTTATATTTACAAAGTTCGGTCATGAAACTCTAAATGCACAGGCTAATAGGTCCTTAAAGGTGCAATATGTAAGATTTTTTGATATATTTATATAAACTAATTATAGTTATGTAGCTCAACACGTTTAGTCTTATTGTTTAAATCTAATTTTCTTGATTTTTTGCGAGTCTCATGCTTTATTTTTTTTCAGAGAAAAACACTATTTTGTGAAGTAGCTAACATAGCATAATCAGATGCAGCTTTATTTTTAGTAACAGTAATACAGCATTTTCTCCATCATACAATACGTTTTTAAATGAATTGCATGCCATTTATCAACACAATCATCCAGCATTTAATCTGATATTGTAAAATCGCTCTATCTTACTGCAGTGTGTAACAGTGTCTCACAGCAGCCGCCGAGCGAACGCACAGAGTAACGTTATAACATCATTTTCAACACTCTCAAATGTATCTAATATGATAAACAGAGCTGCGTTACCTCATACTCATGACCGGAAAAGCGACTGTGTCATAATAAAAGTCCCGCTGCTCGTGAGGCGTGTGTTGATCAATCGCTGCAGCTCCTCGTTCAGCTCCACAACACTCGCTCCTGCTCTGCTTCACACTACAGTAACGTTAATAATCTCATCCATGAACATGATTTCTGCCCAAATCCAATCCCGATTGTGATGTGAAGACCACATGTCCCAAGATTCCGCTCGGAAACTTGGCGTCATCAAGCTACGCCTTTGTTTTGAATAGGCCTCTAGCGACCTCTAGTGGACAGAAAATATTACATATTGCACCTTTAACTCGACCTGTAATAAAGCCAAATAATCGCATCATCATCTATCGGACACAGATGATTGGCTCCTGCTGTATTAGTAGCCAATGCGCTTGCGTGCTCAATCTTCATAAACCTATATATAATATATATAAAATGTTTATCTTAATTTTGACATTATATTAATTTCAGAGGGTGTGCAGCTGAAATATCTTTTTTCGTCTAAATAAGTGGAAAAATGACACAAGGTTCTGGACAGAAGTGATGTTCCTGCAGCTTCAGGTGTAATGAGCCTCTCTGCTGAGGTTTCAGTGATTGTATGGTCAGGTAGTTGCTGTTACCCAGCAGACAGATATAAACTTGTGCGCCTTGATTCACAGCCAATCAGACTGGAGCTTTTCCAGGCTGTTGAGAGAGCTTGTGCCAGCGTAACCTGAGAAGAAGACGACACCTCAGGAACCTTTTCAAAGGTCTGTGTCACCGCTGTGTTTCGATTCATCAGCAGAAACACCAAACCCCAACGGCTGCTCTTGACAAGACCAATGCATCTTTCCTCACACACACACACACTCCAGGACACAAGGAATCATCTCAGACCATCTACCAAAATCAAAAACGTGCTCCGTGACCTTGCTGTGATATTATTCAGGAAACAGCAGCAGTTAAACCACATGTTTGAGGTAACAGGAGTGAAATGATTACTAACCCAAATCAAAAGTCTCACCATGATCTCTACTAATGACTCCTCTTCCCTTCAAGCTCTGCTACGAGTTAAACATTCATTCACACATGAGATGCATACATAAACCTTCTTTCCTCCGTTTCAAAGATGGTTGTGAGTGGAGAGAGATGTTCAGACAGTGATGGTTGTGTTGTGATGAGCCGGTTTGTCGCTGAAGGCCACACTTACTCACTCCAGAGATCGGATGGGAAAGCTCGGGCAGCTGTTTACAAATGACCGCCGCAGGCTGCAGACTCGCTGATGATGTTATCAGACACAGTTTATTGAATTACAATAATGTCTGATGATTCCTCTCATGGGATTTAAACTCTTTTGGCTCAGTTATGCATGCAGAGTGCCAGCGTTTAGTGTGATGCTGTTTGATTGGATGGTGCAACAATATACTAGAACAAATTATTGTGATGTCAAAAAAACAAGCAGACATGTTTCTGGATTTTAATATATTAAAAAATTATATTTTAGAATATGAAGTTGCATATATATATATATATATATATATATATATATATATATATATATATATATATATATATAAATATATATAAAATTAGAAAGATGTTAAATATGTATATATAAACACCACTCAAAGATTTTCTAATTCATATTTTAATGTTTTTTGAAAGAAGTGTCTTATGCTCATGAAGGCTTCATTTATTTTAACAAAATATTGTGAACTATTATTATATAATTTACGTGCTACATGGTACTACAATAAAAATAAATAAATGAAATGTAATACTATAGTACATTTTGTAATTGTTTTGTTTTGTTTACAGCAAACTAGTCATAAAGTGTGCAGATAATGCATGAATAGTTATGTTAAATACGGGTTAAATGAAACAAAATGCATTAAAATCTGATCCCTGTTTTAAGATACTTCATTCTCTTTCTCCGTCTCTTCTCGGTAATATAATTTTGGCCTGTTATTCATAGCTGTTCTTTCGTCCTGAGTTCACATTCTTTCATATAATTATGTGGATGTATTTTCAAGTCATTTATTCTGAGCCTCATAATTTATGGCAGGAAGGGGTTTATAGGACATCCGTGAAATTAACACCTGTTTTTCTCTGGGGATTGAAATTAATTAACCTACTACCTTAATACAGAGCGGCAGGCACACGGGAGGTGGCGGTTTGTGTGTACGTGGCCCAGAAAACACGTGTTGGATTGGACACTGGGGTGGAATGGAGATGGATTTCATGAAATTTGGTTGGAAAATAATTAAATGAAACTTCTCATATAGCCTCTCACAGGTATCTTTAAAAATCTGTGAATGATTTCAGACATTTTAGTAACTTCAACCACACACTCTCTGCTACAATCGCTCTTTATTGATGGACAGAGTGTGTTCTGACTAAAAAAGTAATCAGCAAGATGTCATTTGCTGATATTATATGACTATCTTGAGCTGCTGCGTCGAAAATATTTTATCAGTTTAATGGTGCCCTAGAACCCTTTTTCACAAGATGTAATATAAGTCTAAGGTGTCTCCTGAATGTGTCTGTGAAGTTTCAGCTCAAAATACCACATAGATTTTTTTTTCATTCATTTTTTTAACTGCCCATCATTAAATATGCTCCGATTCAGGTTGCGGCCCCTTTAAATTCTCATGCTCCCCGCCCCCGAGCTCTCGACTGCCTTAAACATTGCATAAAAAAAGTTCACACAGCTAATATAACCCTATATAAAGTGTTTGTCATGCATACTGCATGCATGCGTCGGATCATGTGAGTATAGTATTTATTTGGATGTTTATATTTGATTCTGAATGAGTTTGATAGTGCTCCGTGGCTAAAGCTAACATTACACACTGTTGGAGAGATTTATAAAGAATGAAGTTGTGTTTATGAATTATACAGACTG